>NC_053024.1:370837705-371137436 GCF_003073215.2 Triticum urartu
CACCTAGAATAGCCTATGGACGAATATTATGAAGTGGCATCTTGTATATTTCGTCCAAGGCTTCATGCACTCCTTATGGCGGCTTCAAAGTCCTGAAATCATCACTTGTAACTCCGTTCTTGATCCCCTTGCGCATGCCATCAACTCCATGCGTGTTCTTGCTCCAATGTTCATCCTTCTCCAAGCTAGGCCCTTCATTTGTAAGCAAAACAAATGTATCCAATTTAGGCAGCATCATAATCTCATGAACATTAGAATCATTACCAAGAAATGAAAGTACCTGGTAATTTAATTGGCGTGCGTGAGCTCTAGTAATTGGTCCAGTATATGTAACAGTAGGGGCTGTGGGTGTAACAATGGTATTGATGTCCTCATCATCCTCCCCTTCTTGAAATGAAGTCGTCCTCGACGGAAGCGCATCTTCCTCACCCAAATAAGGCTTCAAATCTGCAATGTTAAAAGTGGGACTAACCCCAAAATCTACAGGTAGCTCAAGTTTATATGCATTATCAATTATTTTCTCTAACACCTTAAAGGGACCATCAGCACGTGGCATTAGCTTTGATTTGCGCAGATTAGGAAATCTATCTTTACGCAAATGTAACCAAACAAGATCTCCAGGCGCAAACACAACATGTTTTTCTACCCTTATCTCCAGCAAGTTTATATTTAGCATTCATATGCTCAATGTTTTCCTTAGTTAACTCATGCATTTTTAAAATCAATTCAGAACGTTCTTTAGCATCAAAATTAACCTTCTCTGAAGATGGAAGAGGCAACAAATCAATAGGTGCACGAGGTAGGAAACCATACACAATTTCAAAAGGGCACATCTTAGTAGTAGAATGCAATGAACGATTATAAGCAAATTCAATATGAGGCAAGCATTCTTCCCACATTTTCTTGTTATTCTTCAAAACAGCCCTAAGCATAGTAGACAATGTTCTATTGACTACTTCAGTTTGTCCATCAGTTTGGGGGTGACAAGTAGTACTAAAAAGCAGCTTAGTCCCCAACTTAGCCCATAAACATCTCCAAAAGTGGCTAAGAAATTTAGTATCACGATCTAAAACAATAGTATTTGGCACACCATGTAAGCGAATAATTTCACGAAAGAACAAATCAGCAACATTAACAGCATCATCGCTTTTATGACATGGTATAAAGTGTGCCATTTTCGAGAACCTATCCACGACAACAAATATGCTATCCCTCCCCTTCTTTGTTCGAGGTAAACCTAAAACAAAGTCCATAGATATATCCTCCCAAGGAACACTAGGTACAGGCAAAGGCATATATAAACCATGAGGATTGAGTCGTGACTTAGCTCTTTGACATGTAGTGCAGCGAGCAACAAAACGCTCAACATCCCGTCTCATCTTTGGCCAAAAGAAATGTGTAGCAAGTATATCCTCCGTCTTCTTGACGCCAAAGTGTCCCATTAATCCTCCTCCATGCGCCTCCTGCAACAACAAAAGACGAACGGAGCTAGCTAGAATGCATAGCTTGTTAGCACGAAACACAAATCCATCGTTAAGAACGAACTTGTTCCAAGTTCTCCCTTCCTTACAATTCTGCAATACATCTTTAAATTCAGCATCATGAACATATTGATCTTTGATGGTCTCCAAACCAAATATTTTAAAGTCAAGTTGTGAAAGCATAGTATAACGACGAGACAAGGCATGAGCAATAACATTTTCTTTACCCTTCTTGTGTTTAATGACATAAGGAAAAGTCTCAATGAATTCAACCCATTTAGCATGTCTAGGGTTCATTTTTGCTTGACTTTTAATGTGTTTCAAAGATTCATGATCAGAATGTATAACAAATTCCTTGGGCCATAAATAATGTTGCCATGTTTCTAAGGTCCGAACAAGAGCATATAATTCTTTATCATAAGTAGAATAGTTCAGACTAGGCCCACTCAATTTTTCAGAAAAGTATGCAACAGGTTTTCCATCTTGTAATAACACACATCCTAATCCAATTCCACTAGCATCACATTCAAGCTCAAAAGTCTTATTGAAATTAGGAAGTTGGAGTAAAGGAGCATGTGTCAACTTATCTTTCAATACCGTGAAGGCTTCTTCTTGTGCGGTACCCCAAACAAAAGGCACATCCTTCTTTGTAAGCTCGTTGAGAGGTGCAGCAATGGTGCTGAAATCTCTCACAAAACGCCTATAGAAACCAGCGAGGCCAAGGAAACTCCTCACTTGTGTGACCGTTTTGGGATGCAGCCAACTCTCAATAGCTTCAATCTTGGCTTTATCAACTTCAATTCCCTGTGGAGTAACAACATAGCCAAGAAAAGATACTCGGTCGGTGCAAAAGGTGCACTTTCCAAGGTTTCCAAACAAACATGCATCACGTAGAGCAATAACAACAGCACGTAAATGTTCCAAATGTTCCTCCAAAGATTTGCTATAAATCAATATGTCATCAAAGTAAACTACCACAAATCGTCCAATGAAAGCACGTAAAACTTCGTTCATTAACCTCATGAAAGTACTAGGTGCATTAGTTAACCCAAAAGGCATGACTAACCACTCATATAATCCAAACTTAGTTTTAAATGCTGTTTTCCATTCATCTCCCAATTTCATACGAATTTGATGGTATCCACTACGCAAATCAACTTTGGAGAATATTGTAGAGCCACTCAATTCATCAAGCATATCATCTAACTAGGAATAGGATGACGATAACGAATAGTAATATTATTAATGCCTCTACAATCAACGCACATACGCGACGTACCATCCTTTTTCGGCACAAAAATGATAGGAACAGCACAACGACTAAGGGATTCGCGTATATAACCTTTGTCGAGCAGTTCTTGTACTTGACGCATAATCTCCTTCGTCTCCTCTGGATTGGTACGGTATGGTGCACGGTTGGGTAGCGAAGCACCGGGAATTAAGTCAATTTGATGCTCAATCCCTCGAATAGGTGGTAATCCCGGTGGCACGTCTTGTGGAAAGACGTCAGCGAACTCCTGCAAAATGTTAGTGACAGCAGGGGGCAAAGAGGAAGGCACGTCCTCGAATGAAAATAATGCCTCTTTGCACACAAAAGCATAGCAAACAGATTTGCTAAAATCTAGCTCATCAATATCAGATTTGGTGGCAAGTAAACATGCACTTTTCAATTTAATTTCAGAAACAACAGTAGATGGTTTATTATTAGGCTTCATTTGGTGCTCAAATTCTTTTGCCACAATCTGATTTTCACTCTTATTTGTCTCCTGTTTTGCTTTATTAGCTCTATTAATATCATCTTTCAAAATGGAATCAGGAGTCATAGGAAGCAAAGTAATATTTTTATTGTTATGAACAAGAGTATATTGATTGTTTCTACCATGGTGTACAGAATTTTTATCAAATTGCCATGGTCTACCAAGTAATAAGGAACATGCTTGCATAGGTACCACATCACAATCAACATAATCAGCATATGTAGAGATACTAAAATGCACACGAATAGTACGTGTTACCTTAATCTTGCCGCTGTTGTTGAACCATTGGATGTAGTAAGGATGTGGATGTGGTCTTGTGGTGAGAGATAGCTTCTCCACCATCTCCATGCTAGCCAAGTTATTGCAGCTCCCTCCATCTATGATCGCGCAAACAGAACGTTCCTTCACAACTCCCTTTGTATGGAACAAATTATGCCTCTGATTTTGCTCAGCTTGTGTAACCTGCACACTCAAAACACGTTGAGCAACTAAACATTCATACCTGTCAGCATCTTCAGGAGCCATGTATTGCGTCTCATGATCAGAATCGTCTCCACCGTGTTCGTCACGTGTAATAAGAGCCAAAGTCTCCTCATCATAGTCACTAGCGGACTCATACCCACCATCCTCAGTAACAATCATCACACGCTTAGATGGGCATTCTCTCGCATAATGACCTCCACCCTTGCAACGTCGACAAATAATATCATGTGTTTGCCCTGTTGATGCCATGGATGAAGAAGAGCTCTTTGCAGGCCCAGAAGGTGTGCTCTTGGCAGATAGTGGTGATTGTGCCTGCTTTATTGTATCACGGTTGGAGGTGGCAGCTGACGGAGGCGCCGGTGTAGCAGAACGTGTGGAAGTAGATGATGCACGTGGTGTCCATGATGAAGGTCGACCTGCAGAAAAGTTAGTCCGCGCCAATGCCTGTCGATCCTGCACTTCACGTTCAGCTTTACAAGCAAGATGGAATAAACGAGTGATATTAGTATACTCCTTATACTCTAGAATCGTCTGAATCTCTCTATTTAATCCACCCATAAAACGTGCAAGCATAGCTTCATTCTCCTCAACAATACCACATCTAATCATGCCAGTTTGTAATTCCTGATAATATTCTTCTACAGAATTTTTTCCCTGTCTTAAGCGCTGCAATTTTTGAAGTAATTCACGTTGATAATATGGTGGAACCCAACGAGTACGCATAGCAGTTTTCAAAGCAGTCCAAGTAGCCGGAATAGGATATAATCTACAATGCTCAGACCACCAAACACATGCAAAACTAGTGAAAGCACAAACAGCAGCAGGAACACGTCTCTCCTCGGGATATTGTAAACATGTAAATCGTTGTTCAGTTTCTAACTCCCAAGTAAGATATATATCAGGAACATATCTATCCTCAAATGGTGGAATATTCAATTTTAGTTTAGGGAGATGGTCATGATCTCGTACCTGAGGGTGAGCCCTACCATTGCCATTATTTGCATGTGGACGACCTGGTGGTTGCTGTGCTGGTGGTGGCACATAGTTCTGATTTTGATCAACCTCATCCTCATAATCTCCCACATAATCATCCTCCTCCACATCAGCAGTAGGAGCCACAGAAGTATCAACAGCAGCACCAGCAGTTTGGCCCGACTGAAGAGGGACACGGCTCACTCGGCGGAGGGTTGTTTCCCGACGTGGAGGTAGTCGGTGTTGTTGCTGTTGTTGCAGAGGTGCGGCAGGAGCAGCCGGTGGTGGTGGTGGTGGAAAACGCGAAAGCAATTCAGCAAACTTGTTATCGAGCTTTGTTTCAAACGTCTTCTCCATGCCATCTATCTTCTCCATGGCCTCTTCAAATCTGTTTATCACATCTTGCACCTGTCCACTCATCATTTGCTAAAACGTATCATGAAGCTCCTTGTTCGTCAAGTTCTCCCAGTCAGTCTCGTCGACTTGTGATCCTGGCATGGTTAGCAGCAATAGAAACACACAAGAATATGATCCTACAGACTACTAACAAGTGATGGTGGTGGCGGGTGTCACAAATCCGTCAAGAAAATCTCAAATTCTTACCAGTTCTTACCCAGCAGCAGGCGGTGATCGGCAACCGTTGTAGTCAAAACTCTCAAAAGCTTGGATAGATCGATTGCCAGGGAGAGTCAAACGCACGACGTAGATGTATGTGGAGCTGGGAAGGCTTATAGTATGGTAGCAAAAAGGGTCAGCAATAATCAATTCAGAGATGCAAAGTTGAATAAACGCTCAACGACGGTACTGTGCTGGTCCTAGGCTAGACCGTGCTAGAGACGCGAGCCTAGAACACTAACAAAATCACAGCGCTGCACATAAATAAGGGAAAAGCACACTCTGGAACTCTCTTTTTTTCGCTCTTTTTTTTGCGCTCCTTTTTTTTGCGCTCCTCTTTTTTTTGCGAAAAATCACTATAATGGCGAGTGTCTCAAAACTCTTCCCTCGTCAAACTGATAGGATGGGCACAATTTTTTTTTCACTTTTTTCGGAAATCAGGGCAGCGACGACGAAAAAGTGTGACAAAAAATCACTAGGATGGCACGTGGCTCAAAAGACTCAGAAAAGCCTAAAAATAGGATAGGGAAAAAAATTGCCCGTGAAAATTTTGGCCTAAAAACTGCCCGGGGGTCTCCAGACTCTTTTTTTTCGAGACCTACGCAGGCAAGGAAACACGAATCGGAATTTAGATTGATCTCAAGAACAAACCTAATATGAGAAGAACTCGGATTGGTGGTGGATATATGGTTGTGGTATATGGCAGCGGTGGTGGTATATGGATACAGATTGGTGGTGGTATATGGATACGGATTGGTGGTGGTATATGGATATGGATTCAGAGCGGTGGCGGATAAGCAAAAGTGGTAGATGGGCGATGATGATGGTGCGGCGGCGGCGTGACAACTTATGACTAGAACTCGAAACTCTAAAAGACTAGACTCTAAGACCAGCAACTTGACACGACGATGCAACCGCAAATTCAACAAAGCAAAAACCCTAAAAAGATTATGCAAAGGCTCATATTGGTTCGGATATGATGAACTAACCCTAATTTTTTGTGTGGCTTTTTCATGGACTGTAGGTATGAAGAACAGACTCGATCTAATCTACGAAAAACTGTAAAATCTCACCGAGCAACCTGGAAATCTGATACCACTTGATAGAGGCTAAGGTGTCCCGATGTTTCGATGAGATGGTAGCTATCGTTTTCTGTGGGAGTCGACCTTGACGATCCGACTACGAACGTGCGAGACGTCGCGCCTTAGCAATCGCTAAACCAACTTCCGAGGGTTATTGACCACGCCGGAGCACGATCAACCTGACCACGAGGGTCTGTTTCCTGCGAACAAACGAAGAACAAGCAAGAAACTGAGATTGCAATCGGGATATTGCGAATATAAGATGAAAGCTTTATTGATCAAGGTGGGGTTCTGTGACATCTTGGTCTGGTCGTTGGACACAAACGAAGTACGCGAAGTTGCAGCTATGGCGAACTTTTAATCTAAACAAAACCCAAAGTCTAAACGATGCCCTAAGGGCTGTATATATGGAGGAAGAGGGGGGAATTTCATGGCCCTTGAGGGTGGGGTCCGAAACCAACCCTAACTCTTGTTTCCCCACACATACGGACTCTAAAAATAGCTTATACTTAAGTATTTCTAAATTACATGGGCCTGGCCCATTAATAAGGTGACGCAGCACCTAGAATAGCCTATGGACGAATATTATGAAGTGGCATCTTGTATATTTCGTCCAAGGCTTCATGCACTCCTTATGGCGGCTTCAAAGTCCTGAAATCATCACTTGTAACTCCGTTCTTGATCCCCTTGCGCATGCCATCAACTCCATGCGTGTTCTTGCTCCAATGTTCATCCTTCTCCAAGCTAGGCCCTTCATTTGTAAGCAAAACAAATGTATCCAATTTAGGCAGCATCATAATCTCATGAACATTAGAATCATTACCAAGAAACGAAAGTACCTGCTAATTTAATTGGCGTGCGCGAGCTCTAGTAATTGGTCCAGTATATGTAACAGTAGGGGCTGTGGGTGTAACAATGGTATTGATTGCCTCATCATCAGGTTGGATCACGAAGGGAGTACGACTATGCCAACTACGTTCATTAGAACGTTAACGCTTTCGGTCTACACGGGTAAGTAGCCTCTCCCTCTCATTGCTAGCATCTCCTAGAATAGATCTTGGGTGAAACCGTAGGAATTTTTTTTGGGTTTCCATGCAACATTCCCCATCACTCAATTCAGTGGCACTTGATATAGAAACTTTGTAGAAATATACACATGAAAAAAATTGTTGAGTTTACAACTACTGTAACCAAGAGTTTTGTCCGTGTGCGGAAAATTTTTGAGATGATTCAGAATATATTTGCCAAGTTATTTGATATATAGATGTTAGTAAGGGCAAAATAGGGTAGAACAAACTTCCCCAAACACCTCAGTCACAGGGACAGGCTACAACCAATGTCAATAAAGAAACTCATATGCACATTCATATTCCAATTGTGCTACCACCTTCTGAATATGGAAAATCTCATGTTGTGGGCTCAACTACCTTGCATGATCATAAAGGTAGAAAAGTCTTGGATGACACTAAAATGCAGCCTTATATATACATCCTCACTATGGGCTATACCTAGCCATCCGTCGGGCCGGGCCAGACAAAGCCCAACAAAGAAAACCTAGGCTCGGGCCGACCATCGGGCCTAAAATCCAGGCCCAATCCTGGCCCATCAACGTAAAAGCCTGTTGGGTCTCGAGCCTCCGGTCGGGCCTCTTCAGTAAATCGCAAATATGACGAGCCCAGGCCCGGCCCGACCTAACCTTAAGGCTCAATTTCCAAGCCCAGGCCTAGCCGCAGGTAAGAACGGGCTGGGTCGGGTCGGGCTTTTCCAGGGCGGGTTTCCCATGGCTAGGTATACTGTGGGCAACAACATCCCTCGGTTGAAAAAATGCAACAGAAGTTCACCAACCTCGAGAGCAACCGTTAGTACATAATCTGGAGCAATAGGTGGAATGCAATAAGGAAATAATTTTCAGTGACAAAACAGAAACATGGGAAACAATCAAATGGAAATGCAAAGGTAGACACGTACTGTGAAACCTGCTAGTTAAATATCCAGGAATTCGAGGGTCAGGTTAAATATCCAAGACATGGATAGCAAGCTTCCATGCACCCTTGTCCATGGCTAGTTCTTTGGTGATACTCCTGTCCTTCAGATCTCTCTTTGATAAAAAATTGTTGAGATGTGAGATTGTTGTGAGGCTAGATTTTCTGTTAGGTACCCTGTTTTCTGAATTTTATGTGATCCAACTGTGAGATTGTTGAGATGTTCATATATGTGAGGCATATGTGTTTTTATACTAGATGATATCACACACGTTGCCGCGGAATTGGATGTATAATTTCTAAATATTGTGTAGAACATTGATTAAGTCCTTACAATTTTAGCTATGTGAGAAACTTCTGCATAAGCGGAAAATAATCTTAACATGAAAATTGTGCATGTCACAATTAAATGCAATATGATTTTAAATCCACTAATGCATGTTGCATGATAGAGAATTCTCATGCGTAGAACAGACAGATGCTAGTGGATCAAGGTAGTAAATCTGACGACTACAAAAAAATTGATGATGTGAAAGCACGCACATTGAGATAATTAGAAATAGCGGGGATCATTCTTTTAGGTATATACTCCCTCCATTCCTTGATATAGGGTGTATAGATTTTTGAGAAAAAATCTGAAATATAAGGTGTATTGCATTACACCACTCGTTTGGATAATTATTTTAGGGATTTGATTACTTTTCCTTATATTTGGCAAGCTCCTCTATTTTCTCATGTCAATTAGTCAGGTGTAATCTCGCCCAAAACTCGTGAAATTTTCCCTCCACGAGTGTTCTTTAATTTCTGTGCCAAAACCTATACACCATATATTTAGGAATGGAGGGAGTAGGATATGTGAGGTTAGATTTCTGCATTTGTGTTGGTTGTATAGATGTTCATATATGTTTGCTTGCTATGAGATTACTATGAGATTTGTGTTGGTTATATATAGATGTGCATACGTGTGAGGCTAGATTATTCTAAGATTTGAGAGATTACTCTAATATTCCTACAAGATCTATGTGTCGGGTGATGCGGAGCATCCTTCCGTCATCCCCATGGACCGAGCACCAAGTGGACCAATGACAAGAGCGCACGTGCATGCCATCGAAAGTGGGGTGACCTCGCTCCTCTTTGAGCTCGACATGAATATGGATGGGACTTGGTTGCTACCTCACTATGGAACCTTATGCATCATTAGGTACGAAGACGACCCCCACCACAGAGCTAAGGAGCCTCGCCAAGTCCAAGAAGAAGGACGAGAAGATCGCAAGGAAGATGGAGGGAAGCAACTGGAAGAAGAAGACACGCCCAAAGAGACCCCGTGCGCATGGCCCTCATGGGCCCCGTGCGCATGGCCTATCCAAAGAGCTTCTAGACACCTCATGCGCACGGGCCTCCAGGACCATGTGCCCATGGGCCCATCCAATGTAGCTGCTAGGCAACTCGTGTGCACCAGCGTGTACCGTGCACACGGGTGTGTATCATGCGAACGGGTGTCTGTTTGTGGACTGTCACAGCGAGTTGGCTGTGGACTGTCTGTTTTGCCCCTCCACTCGTCCCTCACCTCCAGCGACCTATATATGTCGTACCTAGGTCATTTGTTAGGGTTAGCAAAGTATATGATATGATCTAGAGAGAGCTTTTCTCATCCACCACTCCCCTTGGAGATCAAGACCTCCTAGGAGAAGATCCCCAAGCGGATATCAAGATCTCCTCTTGAAGAAGACTATCATCAAGACCTCATCTCCTTTGGATTTGAGAAGAACCTTTACCTTGTGCTATTTTCCCTTGATTGTTCATGTGGATCTCATGTATGCCATTCTGGTGGATGTGTGATTTGGGTTTGTTTGAGTGAATCCTCTTGTTGTTCTTATTGTTTTCCCCCTTTCCTCCTCCATCCAATGTTGGGCATATTGCTTATCGGGAACTTATCGGTCGACCCAAGATAATGGGTAAATCGACCAGTTTAACGGCATATAGGCCGACTATCGCCATATCAGTCGATTTATCTTATAGATCAAACAACGGTAAGCGATAAATCGGTCGATTTATCGGAATATCGGCCGATATGTTGAACAGTGGTTCTAACCTACAACAGCGGGTCTCAAGTCTGCTTATACTTGAGCAATCTACACCAGTTTATGGCCTTAATTTGGGAGTTAAGCATGTCATCGTGAATGTCACTCATGAAAACATTGTAGACGCTTTGACGAGACATGACGATGGACAGGAGGACGACGGAGAGGGTGACTAGTTTGTGCGCAAAGACTTGTGTGTACGTCTGCATATGTTACTGGAATCCTATATACCTAAAAGAGAGATCCCCACTACTTCTAATTATCTCTGCATGCGCACTTCCACATCATCAAAATTGTCGTAGTCGTTAGATTGCTAGCTTGATCCACTAGCATCTGTTCGATTTATGCATAAGAATCCTCTACTGCAACATGTATTAGTGCATTCGAAGTGGGTTTTACATTGCGTTAAATTGTGACATGCACCACAACCCATTACCTATTTTCCTTATCATGCAAACATGTCACATCAGTGAGCCATGCATGTACGTTATAAGTATATTTTTTGCATTAGCATATCCATGCAGCACTACCACATCATCAATTCATGCATCTAAATCATCGGTTAATTATTTATTTTGCATTATATTTTTTGCTCTCGTAGACACGGTGTGTTGGACGCTTGGAGCATACATATATATAATTGATATTTCATTGTTTTAGAAACGACACTCTTTTCCTCTATTGCTAAATAGCTACAACTCACTACCTATTTATCTAGCCATGCCACCGCCCCACATCAGCAAATCATGCACTTGAGTTATAAGTCACTTTTTGCATTAGTACATCTATATGGAGCACTGCCATGTTACACCATCAGTTCATGCATGTAAGTTATGAGTTAATATTTCACACTAGATTGTGTGCTCTCATCGACATGGTATATATGTTGAACGCTTGGAACATACATGTATAGTTGATCCTTCACTTTCTTTTAACAAAATCTTTTTGTCTTTTATATGTTATTTTGCTATATGCCTCATATTTTCTTAATGTTTTTAAAAGTTTGAATCAGGAATACTATTAAAATGTGACTTTAAGTAGTTTTAGTTGTTTACATAGCACCTAATAAATTATGCATTTTTTCCATTAAAATCACCGCAGCAACCCATGGGGTCTCATCTAGTTCTAGTGATAGTTACTCTCTTCATAAAGAAATATAAGAGCGTTTAGATCACTAAATCATGTCATTTAAGGTAATATACAACATAACCAGATAAATCACTGTTTAAATAACATCTTCAAGATTCATGCTTTCACCATCACCTATAGGCTCATCAACCATCCTAAAAGTAGTTGTCAAACAAGCTTTATGGCCTTCTCAGCTTCTACTAGCTTTCTCAGTTTCTAAGCAGCTCACACCAGCTTTTCTTAGTTTGTACTAGCTCGGGCCGCTTTTCCCGCAGCTTCTACCAAACTTTTCTCAGTTTCTATCAGCTCCAGATGCTTTTCATTCAGCCACGACGCAAAACAACGGCCTTGAAGGAGCCCACATGTCAGTTTTTTTCTCTTCTAGTTTTAAACCCTCAAATCATGTGAGAGATTGTATAGTTCTTTATTCCTGACGGCCTTGTCTTAAAACCGTCTTTAATATTTGCTGTGGCTTGGTCTTAAACTTGTCTTACGATTTTGTTGTTAAGACCTCTTCTCATAATGCTTGAGGGTGGGTCTTGGGCTATTTTTTGGCTTAAGACCCATGTTGGAGGCTATTCTTTGGTTTAAGACCCCATGTTTCTGTAACATTGAAGACGCCCTGATCCCAATACTGAATGAAAGAAAGGAAAAGTACCACCAATTGGAGATCGGTAGAATCATAGTACTTGTTAGCAACTCTGATGACAGCATGGGCGACATAGTTAAGTTACCTCATCGAGCCACCGGCAACCACAAGGCAACATAGTTAAGTTACATCATCGAGCCATCGACAACCGACAAATACACTGGTTTACTCTCAAAACTACGAATCTAAGAGCTGGACTGGTTTTATTCATACAGAACTCATCAGAGGTCAAGTTTCTCTCCAACCGAGAGCAGCACCCAGACATGGATCTGCCGAGGAAGCATGTCACCGCAATTGGAAAACAAGTAAAAATCGGTAGCAGCCGAACAGAAAGTGCAGAGTATTACTGTGTGCGTGACTTCACAACGCTAGATGTTACCATTCTTACCTGACATGCCTACTCAACATGTGAGAAACCACCTCCAGTCTCGGATTTTGTTCTGCACAGAGAAGAGCGAGGTATTACAAAAGTCCTCAGATGCTTAGGAGTATAGAAGCATCATCAAGAAACAACAATGATGTGCTGAAGAGTCGTTTGCATGATGTGCTGGCACTGGGTAAATCAATATACAGCTCTATAATAATTTCAGAATAAATGTATCACAACACAAAGAAATAGATCAAATTTAACAAAGCTTACTTGTGATCAGATGGATTGGGCATTACTTCATACACAATTGTGGCCACAACATCCCTTTTGTTCTGCAGCAGATGGCGTGGATCAGTCACACATCAGCATTGCATGCTATATTTCCAGACTAAACAAACATCTTGACGATTGTACCTGAGTAGCTTCACCACGCAAACCAATGTAATATATCTTAGTCGTATCACCACCAAAGTTATCAGGAAAATGCAGAGTTAAGTTGGCCACACCTTGGAACCTTGAATACCTGACAATAACAGCAAGACACAAAAGGCCAAGAGAGGAAAAAGTTAAAGAGAGCTAACAATACAAGCTACTCCAAGTACAAACTATAACAGGATTTAAAACTTGGTAATTAGAAGCAACTCAGTAAACACATGAAAACAGAAGTGACCTAATACTTAAATCTAATACCCTATTCACAAAATGACTACTGTTGACTCATACAACACTGAGCATATGTATCTAATGAAGTTTAGCCGAGCAGTAGAGATGTGCTGTAGGCAATATTTCTTTTTTTTTCAAGAAAACACAAAAGAGCTTGCGTTTCATTGTATTGAAAAGAGAGGGGGGGGGGTGTTATGGTTACAATCCCCCTATATTTCTTCTCCGAAGAATCGCAAAGATTGCCGAATTGTCACAGGCATGTGTGATGTGTTGGAGGCCTCACACGCCATCCTCACATCATATGATGGTATTCTCCAACTTATACAACAGTAAAAGGCATCTTATCTAATGGAGCATATCATCTACATATATTTGAAGCTTACATTTGAGAGGCTAAATTTGAATATCTTTACTCACTACTATCTATATTATACTATTACAATATAACTCAAAGAGAGAAGTCGTCCATATTTCAACCCTGAACTAGCCCATTTGTCTAAGAATCAACCATGAGCTTTGAAACTTATCAAAACCCTGAATTATCAAAACCATGCAAGATTCAACCTTGAACCGGTTTTCAAAGACAAAGCCGGTTTTGACCGGTTCACCCGCCTAGTCAGCTGCCACATCAGCGAGCCCCATGCCCAGCCCTGTCTCTCTTCC
Source organism: Triticum urartu (assembly GCF_003073215.2). NCBI lineage: Eukaryota > Viridiplantae > Streptophyta > Magnoliopsida > Poales > Poaceae > Triticum > Triticum urartu. The sequence continues at coordinate 370,851,632 of NC_053024.1, forward strand.
CATTCCGAGCCGCATCGGGCTCACCAAGCTTGCTGCCGCCACGTACGTGACCCCGACCCGTCACCACCCTCTCTGGTGGCCGGCGAACGGCAGTGCCGCCACTCTGCCCTCACACGAGCTGGGCCCTGCTCCCCCACCCCGACCCTGCGGCCTGATGCCGCCACCCCCGGGCATGGATCGGAGCTCCCCCTCTCCTAGTGTCCACCAACGAGCACGGGCTCCTGCCCTGGACTCCCCTCTCCTGCTGGCCACCAATGCGCTAGCGGCTGAATCCATGGAGCCCTGCACCCACCTCTTCCCCTCTATCAACGGCAGCCGGAGCCGGCGTGTTTCCTCTCCGAGAGCGCCATGTGCCCTCCCCAGTGGCCGAGCAACATCAAAAGGGCTGGGTGGGACAGGACGGGCCAGACTAAGGAATTATACACAATACTTCTTCTTTAAGGGCCACTTTTACTCCCAGCCTTCACTGTTTTCTGCTGCCCTGGGCGGGCCAAGGCCCAGTTTTGCCCTAAAGTAACTCTGTCCCTGGCCCTCCCCCGAGGCGGCGATGCCTTCAGCCCCAGCAGCGACATGCGCCTCGCCATGCTCCAGTCCCGTCCTCTTAGCTTCCTCTACCGGCCGTGGGCTCATCATGCCAAGTGTGCGCGCCGTTGCAATTCGCTTGGTGCTCACCGTGCTCGTCCACCGCACCCAGTCCGATGCTCGTGAGCCTGCTGAGCACGACATAGGTGAAGGGCGAAGGGCTGCTGGGTCTAGATGGCCGGCTGTGGTTCCGCGCCGCCGCCCTCCACTCACCGGCGGCGCAGGGGTATATGGCCCTTCGGGCCTGGCGGCGTCAGGTCAACTGCTATTGCGAGCTGGGAGAGAATGGGCAGCGGGTGACAAGCATCTGGTCGGGTGGAGGGAGAAGCGGCGGCGGGTCGGGATGCTGGCGTCCCAAGTGGCGGCGGCTGGGCTGTGTGAGAGACGCTGCTCAGGGTGAGAGACTGAACAAAGAGAGACTAGGTTTAGATGCCTGGTTGACGTGGCGGCTGAGTTGGTTGCTGACTAGGCGGTCAACTCTTCAAAACCGGCCAAAACAGCCACGAAAACTGGTTTGAGGAGAGGAGGGTTGATATTTGTCCAATTTTGAGAGTTTGGGGTTGTAAAGTAGACGGTTTTGAAGTTCAGGTTGTTTCTTAGACTTTGGTGACAATTCAGGGTTGAAATATGGACTTCTCTTCTAACTTAAATATTGCAATATAAATGAACATGTATTAAGTAGCACAAGCAGAACAAGTAACTACTAAAATTACCTGGTTTGATACTCAAGAACTCCCTGCAAATTCTCTGCCAGTTCCCATTCCTGGCACAAACAATCTCAAATTACAGCTGGAGTTTCTTCTTGTGGATGGATAAGAAAATAAACAAACTAAAAACATACCTGCACAGGCTGCATGTTTTGAGCATCAGAAAAGTCAATACCTTCTCTATTGATAAATCTGTGACAAGTCGACATTCTTTATAAATTTCATGCTATTATGGTTCAAGAAGAAAACACTGGGCAAGTCATGAAAGAGAGAAGCCAGAATTCTAAAACTTACGCTCTCATTCTTGAAGGACTTGTTCCATCAGCACCACCAACAACAGCGATGCTCTTGATCTTCACATCTGAGGTAAATCTACAAGAAAAAGGAACAAATGAAACATGTTAACGATTGCTGATAGGAATTGCAAGCAGAAACGAGAGAATAAGCATGTCTTAGCTATTAACACAAGCATAAAAATGATATATCCCAGTATAGTCGAGTATAAAGTAACACAAACCAAATGTAATATATATGGATCGTGAACTCATTGCAAATAAAGACAGAGGCAGAAGTACAGAATAAAACACGGATAACTTGCTTTGTCTACATACAACCCTTGATGAAGCATTCCGACTCAGGATACACAAACAAAGCAAATTGGGGTAGGCTAGTGATGAAACCTAACAGAAAACTGTGAGAACCCAAAAGAGAAGAGAGGAAGTACAAGTAAACAAAATAAATCGAGATTCTGGTATATGGTTTGCTGATTTCCATGCAGTCTTGTCAAGAGCCAAATCCCTAGGTACATTCCAATCCTCAAGTCTCTTTTTACTGCCTTTCTCCCATGTGAAATTTGGTCGCCCCCTACCTCTCCTAGTATTTTGGCTACTCTTAAGAATACCACTATTTACTGGTGCTTCTGAAGGCTCCGTTGGATATGTCCAAACCACCTTGGCCGGTGTTGGACAAGCTTCTCTTCAATAGGTCCCTACCTCATCTCGTATTCCCTCATTCCTAATTTGGTCCTTTATTGTATGGCCACCCATCCACCTTAGCAAGCGCATCTCAGTGGCACTCATTTCTTAGATGTGTTGCCTCTTAGTAGGCCAACACTCTGCTCCATATAGCATTGCAGGTCTGATTGCAGTCCTATAGAACTTACCCTTTAGCTTATGTGGGACCTTCTTGTCACAGAGGATGTCAGATGCTTCCCACCACTTCATCCGCTCCGCTTTGATTCAGTGGCTAACATCCTCATCAATACCACCATTGCTTTGGAGCATTGATCCCAACTCCCAAGTATAGAACGGTGTCCCTCTTCGGCACTATATGTCCCTCGAAACTAACTTCTCCCTTCTCCCTCCTCGCACCTAACAGCACTAAAATCACAAGTCATGTACTCGGTCTTGGTCCTACTAAGCCTAAACCCCTTGGACTCTGAAGTTTGTCGCCACAACTCTAATGTCCTATTGACACCCAACCTACTTTCGTCAACTAGGACCACATCATCAGCAAAGACCACACACCAAGGCACTGTTTGGATATTGGCAATGAGGCCCAGAATTAAACATTGGCATTTGGGCAGCCCGAATTTTGTTGTTTGGAACAGTATTCAGACTCGGAAAGACTTGGAATTGAAGCGTGATATTGAACAGCCCGCTGTCCCCACCCGCCTCACTTGTAACACACCAGCCACTCCCGCACTGGCAGTAGTTACTCCTAGCTATCCTATAGGCTCTAGACTGACCCACAAACCAACACAAGTCTTTCCGGCACACTGTCCTCACTCGTGCGCACCCTGAGAAACTTCCTGGTCGTTCACACATCCCCAAACTGCTCCAAGCCAAGCACGCTTAACCAAGCGGTTCTTTTGAGATGAGCTTCCAAAAAAGAAGATGCACCTTATTGGTATGGGTCGTACTATCAATCCTATTAAACTAGGATGTCACATCACTTTGCCCGAATTCGGAACTTCACCCACTGACTTTGTGGCAAGTTCGACAGCGCTCACCCCTAGTCTCCACTTACCCCTTTGAGGAGCGGTCCTGGAAAAAGAAAAATGCCACGCGTAGGAGAGGGACAGCAGCACGAAGCGGGAAGACAATCATCCCATATCTCAGACGCGGCGCGCGTGCGCCCAACCACCTATCGCTCATGCTTTCAATCCCCTCAGCAGCAGCTGTTTGTTGCCTCCCATGGTGACGGATGCCGCTTCCCCCCATGGCTGCCCCTGCCTGTCTGCGAGCCCTCCACGAGCCGAGACTGGCTAGAGGACCACGGCGGCAGCCCCCTCCCACCCCATTCACATGTGCGCGTGGAGCGGATCGTGGTTGTGCTGCCCATCCTCACCACGCTCGCGGGGGGCGCGCTTGCCGCACCACTCCTCATGTTCGTGCTTGTGGCGCATGGGGCTGTGCAGGCCGTCATGGGGGTCGATTCCGGCAGGGAAACGGAAGTTAAAAGGCTAATTGGTTTCATGCCAACATTTGGCACTGCCAATACTTGGCAAGCCAACAATTGGCAATATCAAAAGTAGCCAAAAATTGGCAACTCTTGTGAGGTTGGCAAGTGAAATTGGTAACTAACCAAGCACTAGCCAATATTTTGGCATTTGCCAAATGTTGTCATGCCAATTTTTGGCATCAAACCAATCATGCTCTAAATTTGCATGGAGAGAGCATGCTTGTGACGCCCCAAGACCGGAGCTTCAGATGCCTTCCTTTTATCTCGTTGTCGTTGTGTGTCTGAACTGTTTGTTGCCATGATCGGATGAGTGTCATTGTCATATTTTGCTTCTTGCATCATGTTCATCATTTGGTTATATTGCATTGCCATGCCCATCATTGTCATGTGCATTTGTGCCTCTTGTATTTTTTTGCGTTCTCATAATCATCATGTGCATTGTCATATTCATGCATGTCACATTGTTGGATGCTCCATGTATGATCATGCATCATCACCTCCTCATTCCTTCTTCTTTCTTTCATTTTGGCAAGTGACCTTTTCCCCTCCTCGAGAAATGTTCTTTCTTTTCCTGATGCTAGTTCACCATGCCTAAACCCTCTCTGTCAAATTTCAGATCATTTGGAGTTGTTTTGGTTGGGTTCAAAAATGGTTCAAGTTTGAATTTTAATTCAAACTTGAATTATTTTTCTGTCCTTAAAAATTCCCAAACCACTTTTATTAAATCGGGCATATTTCTTGGTTTCCAGAAATATGTCCCTCTCTCCTCACATCCATTCCAAACCCTCTGTACTTTCTTTCTATTTATGTTTATGCGATAAATAGAAAAGAGAAAAATCAGAGTAGAGAGGGAGAGAAGAAGCCCAGCAACCGCATGCCACTAGGCCAGGCCGGCCCACCAAACCCCTTGAGGCCCATCCCTTTCTAACCCTAGCGTGATTTGGCCCGATCCTCATCTCCCCTCGACCCCTCCTCCTCGTTCCTCCTCCCGCCGCCTCGCGCACCTTCACGCATCGCCAGAGAGAGGGAGCAGTGCCCCGCACCCGATTCCCATCTCTCTTCCTCCCAGCGCCCTCCTCTCGCCCTCTCCCTTGCACCAGTCGCCCTCAGCAGCCTCCTCCCTTCTCCTCCCCGCGCCTTCTCGAGTGTCATGGCCGCCGACTGCTTCCTGCAGCCCCTGCCGACAACCAGCGCCCGCCGTGGCCGTTCCCTCCGCCGCGCCGGGCCTCCCGAGCCGCCACTGGAGGCCAACTCCGACGCCCCTGTCTCACGTCGCCCTCTGCTTCCGTCTACGCCGCGAAGTCGCTGCCCCGCCACTAAGCATGAGCGCTACTGCTCTGCTCCGCTCTGCCGCTCCTGCCCGAGTCCAGGCCGCCGCTGCGACCTCCTCTGCTCCCCCTCCGTTAGCTCCCCTGCGGGGCTCCTCTTCCATTCGCGCTGTCTTTGTCCAGCGCCAGGAGCTCGACCTCGAGCCTCTCCACGCGCGTCTGGCACCCCTGCTTCCTCCTACGTCGCCCCTGCCTCGTTGCCTGCTTGCCTCTGTGCCCCTCCATGGACCCCGAGCATCGCCGTAGTGCGCTGCATGCCACTGAAGCTCTCGCTGCCGTCGTGCACCACCGCTGGCCCTGTTGTCGTTGTCAAGACCCTCCAAATCAGGGAGTACCATGGCCGCCACCGAGACACTTGGATTCACCAAGTTCGGCAAGTACCACGACTTACGACACACGAACGACCACCGCTCCGAACGCCAAAGTACAGAATGACCCGCGAAGCCCCTGGACACCATGTACCACTACAACCGTTGCGTTCCGTTTCGTCTTTGTCAAGTACCCATGGACGCCAAGTACCACGATGTCGGTGCCCCTCAAGTTCGGCTACACAAAAACGCCAAGTACCCCTTCATGTCAACAAGACCCGCAAGTCGGACCCCGAACGATCGACGACTCGTGGACCGTGTACAACTACCGTCACCTTGGGTTTCGTCAAGTTCCTCGCCATGACTATGAACGACTGTGAACCGTGTACAACTACCGTCGCCCCGAAGACATTGGATTCATTAAGTACCTCTCCGAGAACGAAACGTGAACCGCTCTACTTCCACGACGGCCGTGAACGTCTACTTCCTCTACTTTGCACCGAACCCGAACCGTCTCGTTTGCACGCTTCGAAGGTATAACCCCGAGACGACGTCCGTGAACGAATGCTTGCGATGTTTGAGATGCTCGCGTTTGCACCGTGTCCGTAGTGTCTCTCGCTTCCATGCCATCGACTCATGGGACACCCGATATCCGGGAGCACCCCACCATCTTTTGCACGCAACCGCACACTTATCCTTTGCATCGGTATCTCAATCGAATTACCGGAACCGGAATGTTGCCGTGGCACCATTTCCGTTGTCGTGACCGTGGCACCCCTTTTCGTTTCCGCCACGATGACAAATGCTTCATAATATGCTCATGTCAACATTTTTATAAAATTTGCACATGTCATCCACATCATGATAATAACATTTAATATGTTTAAATTGTTGTTGCTTTAAATTGCTAATGCATATGGGGATTTACTGGAATTGTTGGTTGATGTTTCCGGCCCCATTTAAATTGTCTGGATAGGTAGTTTTTCATATGCTTCACCTCTTGTCATGTTAACCAACATTTAATATTATTGAGTACCTAACCGGGAGTGAACTAAATAATTGATGTGGTGCTCCGTCAATATGCAACTCGTTGCATATTGGGCTCCACTTAACTTATAGTTTTGTTTGTGCACTTTGCCATGCCATGCATAATTAAACCGGACATGCATCATGCTTGGTTGTGCATCATGCCATGTTTATGTGATGGTTGTTTACTATGTTGTTTGCTTCTTTTCGGTGTTGCTTTTTCGGGTTAGTTCCGATAACGTCGCGTTTGTGAGGATCCGTTTGACTACGTCCGTTTGTCTTCTTCATGGACTCGTTCTTCTTCCTTGCGGATCTCAGGCAAGATGATCATACCCTCGAAATCACTTCTATCTTTGCTTGCTAGTTGCTCGCTCTATTGCTATGCCGCGATACCTACCACTTGCTATATCATGCCTCCCATATTGCCATGTCAAGCCTCTAACCCACCTTTCCTAGCAAACCGTTGTTTGGCTATGTTACCGCTTTGCTCAGCCCCTCTTATAGCGTTGCTAGTTGCAGGTGAAGATGAAGTTTGTTCCATGTTGGAACATAGACATTTGTTGGGATATCACAATATACCTTGTTTAATTAATGCATCTATATACTTGGTAAAGGGTGGAAGGCTCGGCCTTATGCCTGGTGTTTTGTTCCACTCTTGCCGCCCTAGTTTCCGTCATACCGGTGTTATGTTTCTTGATTTTGCGTTCCTTACGCGGTTGGGTTATAATGGGAACCCCTTGACAGTTCGTCTTGAATAAAACTCCTCCAGCAAGGCCCAACCTTGGTTTTACATTTGCACTAACAACCTATCACCTTCCCTTGGGTTCTGCAGACTCAAGGGTCATCTTTATTTTAACCCCTCCCCCCCGGGGGCCAGTGCTTGTCTAAGTGTTGGTCCGAAACAGAGCCACTTGCAGCGCCACCTCGGGGAAACTTGAGGGTTGGTTTTAGCTGTACGTAGTGTTCATCCGGTGTTGCCCTGAGAACGAGATATGTGCAGCTCCTATCAGGATGTCGGCGCATCGGGCGGTCTTACTGGTCTTGTTTTACCATTGTCGAAATGTTTTGTAACCGGAATTCCGAGTCTGATCGGGTCTTCCTGGGAGAAGGAATATCCTTCGTTAACCGTGAGAGCTTGTGATGGGCTAAGTTGGGACACCCCTGCAGGGTTTTGAACTTTCAAAAGTCGTGCCCACGGTTATGGGCAGATGAGAATTTGTTAATGTCCGATTGTAGAAAACTTGACACTTAACTTAATTAAAATGCATCAACCGCGTGTGTAGCCGTGATGGTCTGTTCTCGGCGGAGTCCGGGAAGTGAACACGGTCTCGTGTTATGCTTGAACGTAAGTAGTTTCAGGATCACTTCTTGATCACTTATAGTTCACGACCGTGCTTTACTTCTCTTCTCGCTCTCATTTGCGTAAGTTAGCCACCATATTTGCTAGTGCTTGCTGCAGCTCCACCTCACTACCTTTTCCCTACCCATAAGCTTAAATAGTCTTGATCGCGAGGGTGTGAGATTGCTGAGTCCCCGTGACTCACAGATTACTTCCAACACCAGTTGCAGGTGCCGTTGATACCAGTGCAGATGACGCAGCTGAGCTCAAGTGGGAGTTCGATGAAGATCGTGTTCGTTGTGTTGTTTCGTTCCAATTGATCAGTAGTGGAGCCCAGTCGGGGCGATCGGGGATCTTTTGCATTAGGGGTTGTCTTTCTTTATTTGGTTCCGTAGTCAGACCTTGATTGTATTCTGGATGATGTAATGCTATTTTTATGTATTGTGTAAAGTGGCGATTGTAAGCCAACTCTTTATCTCTTTCTTATTCAGTACATGGGTTGTGTAAAGATTACCCCTCTTACGACATGCCTACCATGCGGTTATGCCTCTAAGTCATGCTCCGACACGTGAGAGATATAGCCGCATCGTGGGTGTTACAATGCTGGAGAGAAAGAGAAAAAGATGAAATGCCAGTGATGTGTACAACAATGTGCAATTCAATATTTTCACCATCCAAACACCAGAATTCGGGTTGAATGTCGATATCAATGTCATGCAGATTTGAATCGCAAAAAAAAATGTCATGCAGATTTAATATTGGAGCCAATGCAATTTGGAGGCCTTGAATGTCTACATCCAAACAGAACTCGAGGGATATCTCCTTGTATATTGTTTCTGACCTCGTCCATCACTAAGGCCAAGATGTATGGGCTCAAGGCTGACCCTTGATGTAGTCCTATGGCAATTGGGAGGTGTTGTTCTCACTATCACCTGCTCGCACATTTGTCACAACTTACCGTACACATACTTGATGAGGGTAATGTAATTTGTTGGGACTTAATGTTTCTCTAGCAACCACCACATGACCATCCTCGGTATCTTGTCATATGCCTTCTCCAAGTCGATGAAAACCATGTGTACATCCTTCTTATGCTCCCTATATCTTTAAATAAGCTGACGTAGCAAGAAAATCACCTCTATTGTCGGTCTCCCGGGCATAAACCAAATTAATTTTTTGTGACGTTCGTCTCTCTTCTCAAGCAATGCTCAATCACCCTCTCATAAAGCTTCATAGTATGACTCATAAGCTTAATTCCTCGGTAATTAGTATGACTTTGAACGACTCCTTTATTCTTGACCTCATCTTCCACTAGGAGTCATTTTGCCTCGTCCTTTATGCATTTAACTTGGTTGAGATCCCTTGTCTTCCTCTGGCGGACTTCCGCCATGTTGTAAATGCCCCTTTCTCCTTCCCGTGTCTAGTCACTAACAAAGCTCATCATAGGCCCCGACCCCTTGCTTCACTCACAGCTAAGGACTTGCCTAAATGACTAAAAGTGCACAAATGTGTTCCACAGAAATCAGTTGTAATGAATGATTGCTTTCTTCTTGGCCTCTTTCTATTTCTCCATGTTGCTTCTGACTCCTTCAGGATAATTGAAATAATTTATGGAAGGGTGTGCAAAAAAGGACTTGCCTAAACGACTAAAAGTGCACAAATGTGTTCCACATAAATCAGTTGTAATGAATGATTGCTTGGCACCAAACCAGCAAACAAAGTTATATATATATATATATATATATATATTATATATATATATATGTATGTATGTATGTATGTATGTATGTATATATTAGTGTGGATTTTTTAACACCCGGTGACTATGTCACCCCTCTGGGTGGCAGTGTCACCCCATGTTATCTCCGTTCAATGCATGCCTCGTGATTTGTGCAAATGCTATCATCATTCCTTCGCCAGGATTCAATTAATGAAGCATGATAATGATCACACTAATACGGTTCTAGAAGAGTATGTGTCAGACTAGGGGTATCAAAATGTGAGATGATGAATACTTGACCAAAAAGATTCCCTAATAGTGTAAAAAATACAATAACTTACTAACTTTCTATAATAGTACAAAAAAATTGGTTTGTGATTAAGACTTTTATTACCTAAAAGAAGTTCTCCATGAACTCAAAAAAGATTCCTCAAAAATAGATCCATGTGTATACACAATATCATCGTTTAATCTGGTTACTACTTACTACTAATGAACTCGTCTCAGTGCTATTAGACAAATGGAGGTCTAATCAATGACAGACCTGAAAGATGCTACACGGATCTCAAAGGCAGATCAGACAGAAGCCAAAAGGGTGACAATGCCCCCAGGTGGCAAAGACATAATAATCATATATATATATATATATATATATATATATATATATATATATATATATATGTCCAGGGAGAAGACAACATGTATAAATCAATACACGTCCACAAGCACTACCCTAGAACAATTAAGCACAACCAAATGATTCAAATTTTAAAATTATGAAATGAATGAACTAAAAGTATCCATCTAATGCCTTCCATAACTGTAACAGCACAATTTCTTGATGTTTCGATGAGAACTTCTTGACTCTCCATACAACAAATTTCTGTAGACACTAAAGCTGTCGATTCTGCATTTGAAGGCATAAAATAGTTCAACTTGTGACAGTTAATCAGTGCACGTCCACAAGCACTAAAAAAAGGGCAGCCCAGTGCACGTAGCTCCCGCTTGCGCAGGGTCCGGGGGAGGGTCCGACCACTTTGGGTCTATTGTACGCAGCCTTTCCCTACATTTCCGCAAGAGACTGTTTCCAGGACTCGAACCCGTGACCTCATGGTCACAAAGCAACAGCTTTACCGCTGCGCCAAGGCTCCCCTTCGTCCACAAGCACTAGCCTAGAAAAATTAAGCACAACTTCATGACCAAATGATTAATATTTAAAAATTATGAAATGACCGAACTAAAAGAATCCACCTAATGCCTTCCATAACTATAACACCACAAATTCTGTGTCCTAGACACTAAAGCTGTCAATTCTGCATTTGAAGGCATAAAATATTCAGCTTGTGTGGGTTTAAGGCAAGTGAAGCAATGATGTAATTAATTTAAGAAACCGAGTGGGGCAGGCACACACATATATCTTTTTTTCGAACCGGGCTACCACCGTTTCTGTTAATTCCTCAGCGGAGATAACAAGTTTATACAGCAGAAGGGGATGGAAAAGAAAGAAGCCAAGACACAGATATATATCCAATTATCATTAAGTGATGTAAGCTACTTACGGGATGAAAACAAGTAACTCGGGGTCACCCTCATTGCTCTCCAGAAAACCCTGGTGCAGCAAGAATGTTCATAAGAGTGCAGGTAACAGGTATGAAAAGAAACTTAAGTAACAGGTTATGAGTGAAAATATCACTTGTCACTGAATAAACGCTGTAAGCTACAGCATCAATATTCTGATCTTGATTCATTGTACCTTACAGGATTTAGGGTCAAGACTGATAAGCTGATACAACAAACATAAGTAATATCCAAATTCGCATGCAGAAGAATGGCAATTTTGCGTAACATGGAGGATAAAGGGTAATAAAACATAGAGCTCAAAATGTCTGCATAATGCATACCAAACCTGCTGGCCTACTGTTTCTCCCGTTTAATATTTCAGACGTCCTGGCAATTTCCCTTTTCCTACTATGCGCTAGGATTATGCTTTATAGACATCTTTACTAGTACTTGTGAAAAATAAATTGTAGCCCTCAGTAATCATGACAGTAATGACATTAGTGGCATGATAAAAAAAAGTACCCAGTGATAGTTTTATAAGGACAAATAGTACCTACTGGATGCACAGAAAGCTGCTAATTTTCTATTCGTTCTAATGTAATACCAAAGGAGACGAGTATAATCCACATAGGGACACAGCAATCGATACTGAAACTTTTCTATATCAGTGACAGGTTATCTAGAAACGTCTAACTCCTGGCATATTTGGCAGAAAATAAGCACTGACACTCATAAGAAGATGGGTTATGTCTAATTCAAGGATCTCGGTACATACCCCGGAAGTCTCGAGGCGCTGGTCCCACGACTTGAAGACCGATTTGACGCTCCCGGCCACAGATTCGTTCAGAGCCACCACCTGCAGGTTGTGGAAAAAACGGGGAAGATTCAGAGCCACAGTTTCTCGAATTTCTGCAGTAGTAATAGAAGATTTTGCACTCGTAATACAGTAGGCTACAGCGAAGATTCTGATTTACAGAGAGAGACGGAGAGAGAGACGGAGAGAGATTGGGAAGAAACCTTGGGGATGTCGATGTGATTGTAGAGCGACCAATCGGCGGCGCAGTTGTGATCCCCACACTCGTGATCGTGCAGGCATGCCATCCCTCTCTCTTACCCTCTTCCTCTTCCTCGCTCGCTGCGAATGCAGCACTACTGGTGTTCTTGTTTGGATTTGCTCTGCGTCCGCTGCCTTCTGGTCGGCTGCTGACTGCCTGCGTCTACGAAGGTACTAGGGCTTTGAGGGTTTTCTTTTCTTTTCTTTTCCCCCTTTTAGTTTTTCCGCCCGCAAAATCGAACCGTCTAGACATTTTTAGGATCCAACGCGGACAAAAATGTCTGGACTTTCTTTTCTTTGTCTCCTTTTCTTTTTTTCTTTTTTTTCTTTTCTTTTTTTCTCCTTTATTAGTTTACTTTAGTCGGCCGCACATATTTAAATCAGACCATCGCGCATTTTCAGCCACACAACACAGCTAACAAAAATGTCCAGACCAGCCCAGATATCTAGGGCGTGTTTGGTTGCCCGCATCGATTTTGGCACATTGCATGTGATTTTTAGATAGACCTGACTAAGAAAAACAGACTATAAACCACCATCTGCACATAGCTTGATTAGTTGTATATATGTTAGCTGCACGAGGGAACTAATGTTGACCCGCCGTTTGGTTGGCTGCACCACATTAAGCGCACATATGACTCGTTGTTTGATTACAACCTGCATAAGGTGTTGTCACCACTTCTCAGCGGTGGTGACCTTACCACACGCGATCTGAATAGTTTTACTCCTGGCTACCAAACAAATTACGGTTCATCCTAACTACTATCAAATGGCAGTATAGATTACAAAGAGCCATATGGCTGAATAGGGGAAAGTTCATCGTCGATGTTAACTAGATGCAAGTCCATCTTCCTCTTCTGCTGCTGCTGGTAGTTCTTCATCTTCATCTTCATCTTCCTCTTCTGCTGCTACTACTGCTTCTTCCTCTACTTCTGCCACTGCTCTTGCTCTTCTTCTTCTTCTTCTTCTTCTTCTTCTTCAGATCCTTGTCTGGCCTCTGTTATCCCACATTGCTTGTGTCCACTCCATCCTTTTGTTCTTCCAGGCTTCTTTGTCAAATGTCTCCACACCATGGCCGAAACTAACAACATCGTCCTCCGTCACATCTTCCTCCTCATGCACCAGTTCATGTTAGCCTTACGAGATTTAGGAAAAAATAGCTCAGCCCTGTACAATAACAAGGTATTTGCATGTATATATAAGAGAGTCCCATGTATAATAACAAGGTATACACAAGACGTATAAAACTACAACTCTAACACCCTCCCTCAATCTTAACCGTGCTCCGCGGGTTGAGATTGTGCCGACAATCCTCAAACAAAGGTAATGGCAATGGCTTGGTGAAGATGTCCGCAAGTTGATCTTTAGAGAAGATGAACTTGATCTGAAGTAGCTTCTGTGCAACACGTTCTCTGACAAAGTGGTAATCAACTTCGATGTGTTTCATTCGCGCATGAAATACCAGATTGGAAGAAAGGTATGTAGCGCCAATGTTATCACACCAAAGAACCGGTGGTTGTCTCTGAGGTACTCGCAACTCACGAAGCAAAGACTGTACCCAAATAAGTTTTGCGGTTGCATTAGCTACATCCTTATACTCAGCCTCTGTACTGCTGCGAGACACCGTGGCTTGCTTGCGAGCACTCCAGCCGATCAAATTAGGGCCTAAAGAAACCGCATATCCCCCCGTGGATCGCCGATCATCGGGATTACCTGCCCAATCTGCATCTGAAGAAGTGGAAAGAATGCAAGAGGGAGAAGGCCGAAGATGTAATCCATAAGAGGCTGTCAGGCGAACATAACGAAGAATGCGCTTGACCGCTAAGCGATGTGAATCATGAGGTGCATGTAGATACTAGCAAACACGATTAACCACAGAGGCAATATCTGGTCTGGTGATAGTGAGGTACTGCAGGCCACCAAAAAGACTACGGTACTCGGTAGCATCATCTGGAGATAGAAGATCACCATCAACAACAGAAATCTTGTCAGTAGCAGACATGGCTGTGGAGGAGGGGTTTCACTTGAGCATACCAGCACGACGCAAGAGATCCAAGGAATACTTCTTCTGAGTGAGATACAGTCCATCAGAAGTGTGAGCAACCTCCAAACCCAAAAAATAATGAAGCTTGTCAAGGTCCTTAATAGCAAAATCAGAACGAAGAGCTAATAGAAGACGATCAGCAGTAGGCATTGAGGAACTGACAAGAATGATGTCATCAACATAAACCAGAAGATATATGGTGACATCAGACCGTTGGAAAAGAAATAGTGATGTATCGGCCTTAGATGGAACAACACCATGAGCATGTAGAGCGGTCGCAAGACGAGTATGCCAAGCACGGGGAGCCTGCTTCAGACCATAGAGTGCTTTGTCCAAGCGACAAAGGTGATGAGGATGATCAGGATCAACAAAACTTGGTGGCTGCCTCATGTAAACTTCCTCCTCTAACACACCATGAAGAAAAGCATTCTCGACATCCAACTGTCAGAGATACCAGCCACGAGTAACTGCCAGAGATAACAAGAGGCGAATGGTAGTGGGCTTAAAAACTGCACTAAAAGTATCCTCATAGTCAAGACCGTGACGTTGTTTGAAACCTTTAGCAATCAGGCGGGCCTTGTAGCGCTCAATGGAGCCATCAGAATGCTTCTTCACTTTAAACATCCATTTGGAGTCAATAATATTAACACCAGGAGGAGGAGGAACCAGACGCCATGTTTTATTATGAAGAAGAGCATGATACTCATGTTCCATAGCAGTCCGCCAGTGTGAAATACTCATAGCAGCTTGATAATGACAGGGTTCAGACGTTGGACCAGAGACTGCATGAGCCATGCATGCTGCAAGCCAGGCAACCGTGCCATCTGTACGCTCTTTGGGACATACAATACCACTATGACTGCGAGTGTGAGGTCGTCTCAGAACCACAAGAGCTGGAACAGGTGGTGGTGGTAGCGCGCGTATAGGAGATGGTGATGACGCAGGCATATGAGCAGACGGGGGCCCTGGTGAGGGCGGCTTAACTGGTGACCCGACCGCATATGTCGTGGACGACCTGACCACATGCGTCGTGGGCATGCCTCGCGGCCCAGACGGAGGTGTACTAGGCAGCCCAAGCGTAGGGGTACTGGGCAGTCCAGGCGGCCAGGGCGGGGGCGACCTGACCATGACCGTCGTGGGTGTCCTAAGGAATCGCGTTGTGGGCATGTCTGGTGACCCATGCGGGGGCGCACTAGGTGGCCCAGGCAGGGTCGCACCACGCTGAGTCGTCCCAGGCGGGGGCGATGCATGCAATGGAGGCAGCACGTTTGTCCCATATGCATGGATGGGACTACGTGTATTTGCATGCATATCATCCGTAGGATTGCATGGAGAGTGTGTATCATCCAGCAGCTCGAGTCGAGCACCGCGACCAGTACCTGCACCATGATTAAACAACAAAACAAGCGAGTAGGCAACATCTTCGAATTGGTCAGAGGAAAATTTTGTTGGACGCAAGGACTGTGGTATGTTGGATGTTGTCGAAAGATTAGAAAATGTAAAGGAGTTCTCATCAAAGATGACATCACGGGAGATGTAGACTCTATTAGTGGGTACATGAAGGCACTTATTGTTGGGAAGCGTTGCATGGAAAACAAAAAATATTTCTATGCACACGCAATGATCTATCCAAGAAGATGCATAGCAACGAGGGAGAGAGTGTGTCTACGTACCCTCATAGACCTTAAGCAGAAGCGTTTCACAACGCGGTTGATGTAGTCAAACTTCTTCGTGCTTCAACCGATCAATACCGAACGCACGACACCTCCAAGTTCTGCACACGTTCAGCTCGGTGACGTCCCTCGCCTTCTTGATCCCGCAAGACGTCGAGGTAGTAGATGAGTTTCATCAGCACGACGGCGTGGTGATGGTGATAGTGAAGTGATCTCCGCAGGGCTTCGCCTAAGCACTACGAAAATATGACCGGGGGTGAAACGGTGGTGGGGGCGTCGCACACAGCTAGGCAATTGTCTAAGGTGTGATAGGCGCCTCCCCTCTTCATATATATAGGTGGGAGGGAGAGGGGAGAGGCTAAGGGGCGCCCCAAGTAGGTTCGAATCCTACTTGGGCTCCTGCCCTTGGCCGCGCCCCCTTTCCATATTTGTCGGAGGGGAAACGAAAGAGGGAGGAGAGGGAAGGAAGGGGGAATCCTTTTCCACTATTTCCTTTCCCTTCCCCTCTTTCCTTCTCCTCCTAGGCCGGCCCATATGGGGGGGCGCACCAGCCCCTTGTAGCTAGTGCCTTTCCCCTCTTGGCCCATAAGGCCCATATCTTTTGCCGGGGGTGCCCGAAACCCCTTCCGGTGACCCGATAAGTACCGGATACCCTCCGGAACACTTCCGGTGTTCGAATACCGTCGTCCTATATATCAATCTTTACCTCTTGACCATTTCGAGACTCCTCGTCATGTCCGTGATCTCATTCAGGACCCCGAACAACATTCGGTCACCAAAATCACATAACACTATATCGTCAATGAATGTTAAGCGTGCGAACCCTACAGGTTCGAGAATGTAGACATGACCGAGACACCTCTCTAGTCAATAACCAATAGCGGAACCTAGATGCCCATATTGGCTCCTAGATATTCTACAAAGATCTTTATCGGCCGAACTATTATGACAACATACGTAATTCCCTTTGTCCATCGGTATGTTACTTGCCCGAGATTCGATCGTCGGTATCTTCATACCTAGTTCAATCTTGTTACCAGCAAGTCTCTTTACTCGTTCCCTAATACATCACCTAGTGACCAACTCCTTAGTCATTTGCTTGCAATCTTATGATGTGTATTACCTAGAGGGCCCAAATATACCTCTCCGATACTCGAAGTGACAAATCCTAATCTCTATCTATGCCAACCCAACAAACACCTTCGGAGATACCTGTAGAGCATCTTTATGATCACCCAGTTGCGTTGTGATGTTTGATAGCACACAAGGCATTCCTCCGGTATCCGAGAGTTGCAGAATCGCATAGTCGAAGGAATATGCATTTGACATGAAGAAAGCAATAGCAATAAACTGAATGATCAATATGCTAAGGTAACAGATGGGTCTTGTCCATCGCATCATTCTCCTAATGACGTGATCCCGTTATGAAATGACAACATATGTCTATGGTTAGGAAACCTTAACCATCTTTGATCAACAAGCTAGTCTAGTAGAGGCTTACTAGGGACACGGTATTTGTTTATGTATTCACACATGTATCTAGGTTTCCGATCAATAAAATTCTAGCATGAATAATAAACCTTTATCATGAATAAGGAAATATAAAATAACAACTTTATTATTGCCTTTAGGGCATATTTTCTTCAGTCTCCCACTTGCACTAGAGTCAATAATCTAGTTCACATCATCATGTGATTAACACCCATAGTCCACATCGCAATGTGACCAACACCCAAAGAGTTAACTAGAGTCAATAATCTAGTTCACATCGCCATGTGATTAACACCCAAAGAGCACTAAGGTGTGATCATGTTTTGCTTGTGAGATAAGTTTAGTCAATGGGTCTGTCATATTCAGATCTGTATGTATTTTGCAAATTTCTATGTCTACAATGCTCTGCATGGAGCTACTATAGCTAATTGCTCCCACTTCCATTATGTATCCAAAATGAGACTCTGAGTTATCCGAATCGGTGTCAAATCTTGCATCGACATAACTATTTACGACGAACTCTTTATCACCCCCATAACGGAGAAACATTTCCTTGGTCCTCTTAGGTAACTAAGGATAATCTTGACCACTACAGTGATCTACTCCTGGATCACCATTGTACCCCTTGCCAAACTCATTGGCAAGGTACATAATAGGCCTGGTACACAGCATGGCATACTTTATAGAGCCTATGGCTGAGGCATAGGGAATTACTTTCATTCTCTCCCTATCTCCTGCCGTGGTCGGGTTTTGAGTCTTACTCAACTTTACACTTTACAATACAGGCTAGAACTCCTTCTTTGACTGATCCATTTTGAACTCCTTCAAAATCTTGTCAAGGTATGTACTCATTGAAAATCTTATCAAGCGTCTTGATCTATCTCTATAGATCTTGATGCCTGATCTATAAGCAGCTTCACTGAGGTCTTTCATTGAAAAATTCTTATTCAAGTATCCTTTTGTGCTATCCAGAAATTCTATATCATTTCCAATCAGTAATATGTCATCCACATATAATATCAAAAATGCTACAGAGCTCCCACCCACTTTCTTGTAAATGCAGGCTTCATCATAAGTCTGTATAAAACCATATGCTTTGATCACCTCATCAAAGCATGTATTCCAACTCTGAGATGCTTGCACCAGTCCATAGATGGATCGCTGGAGCTTGCACACTTTATTAGCACCTTTAGGATCGACAAAACCTTCTGGTTGCATCATATACAACTCTTATTTAAGAATTCCATTAAGGAACGCAGTTTTGACATCCATTTGCTAAATTTCATAATTATAAAATGCAGCAATTGATAAAATGATTTGGGCGGACTTAAGCATCGCTACGGTGAGAAAGTCTCATCATAGTCAACCCCTTGAACTTTTTGAAAAGCTTTTGCGACAAATCGTGCTTTATAGATAGTAACATTACCATCAACGTCAGTCTTCTTCTTGAAAATCCATTTATTCTCCATGGCTTGCCGATCACCGGGCAAGTCCACCAAAGTCCACACTTTGTTCTCATACATGGATCCTATCTCAGATTTCATGGCCTCAAGCCATCCGTTGGAATCTGGGCTTATCATAGCTTCTTCATAGTTTGTAGGTTCGCCATGGTCTAGTAACATGACTTCCAGGACAGGATTACCGTACCACTCTGGTGCGGAACGTGCTATGTTTGACCTACGAGGTCCAGTAGTAACTTGATCTGAAGTTTCATGATCATCATCATTAGCTTCCTCTCTAGTCAGTATAGGCATCACGGGAACAGATTTCTCTCATGTACTACTTTCCAATTCGAGAGAAGGTACAATTACCTCATCAAGTTCTACTTTCCTCCCACTCCTTTCGAGAGAAACCCCTTCTCTAGAAAGGATCCATTCTTGGCAACAAAGATCTTGCCTTTGGATCTATGGTAGAAGGTGTACCCAATTGTTTCCATAGGGTATCCTATGAAGACGCACTTCTCTGATTTGGGTTCGAGCTTATTAGGCTCAAGCCTTTTGACATAAGTGTCACAACCCCAAACTTTAAGAAACGACAACTTAGGTTTCTTGCCAAACCATAGTTCATACGGTGTCGCCTCAACGAATTTATACGGTACCCTATTTAACGTGAATGCAGCTGTCTCTAATGCATAACCCCAAAACGATAGTGGTAAATCGGTAGGAGACATCATAGATCGCACCTTAACTAATAAAGTACGGTTACGACGTTCGAACACACCATTACGCCGTGGTTGAAGGAAATATGCCCTAGAGGCAATAATAAAGTTGTTATTTATATTTCCTTATATCATGATAAATGTTTATTATTCATGCTAGAATTGTATTAACCGGAGACTTAGTACATGTGTGAATACATAGACAAAATAGAGTGTCCCTAGTATGCCTCTACTAGACTAGCTCGTTAATCAAAGATGGTTAAGTTTCCTGACCATAGACATGTGTTGTCATTTGATGAACTGGATCACATCATTAGAGAATGATGTGATGGACAAGACCCATCTGTTAGCTTAGCATAATGATCGTTAAGTTTTATTGCTATTGCTTTCTTCATGACTTATACATATTCCTCTGACTATGAGAATATGCAACTCCCGAATACCGGAGGAACACCTTGTGTGCTATCAAACGTCACAACATAACTGGGTGATTATAAAGATGCTCTATAGGTGTCTCTGAAGGTGTTTGTTGGGTTGGCATAGATGGATATTAGGATTTGTCACTCCGAGTATCGGAGAGGTATCTTTGGGCCCTCTCGGTAATGCACATCACTATAAGCCTTGCAAGCAATGTGACTAATGAGTTAGTTACGGGATTATGCATTATAGAACGAGTAAAGAGACTTGCCGGTAACGAGATTGAACTAGGTATGATGATACCGACGATCGAATCTCGGGCAAGTAACATACCGATGACAAAGGGAATAACGTATGTTGTTATTGCGGTTTGATCGATAAAGATCTTCATAGAATATGTAGGAACTAATATGAGCATCCAGGTTCCGCTATTGGTTATTGACCGGAGATGTGTCTCGGTCATGTCTACATAGTTCTCGAACCCGTAGGATCCGCACGCTTAACGTTCGATGACGATTTGTATTATGAGTTATGTGTTTTGGTGACCGAAGTTTGTTCAGAGTCCCGGATGAGATCACGAACATGATGAGGAGTCTCGAAATGGTCGAGAGGTAAAGATTCATATATTGGAAGGTAGTATTCGGGCATCGGATGGTTCCGAGTGATTCGGGTATTTTTCCGGAGTACCAAGGGGTTACCGAAACCCCCCGGGGAAGTGTTGGGCCTACATGGGCCTAAGCGAGAGAGAGGGAAGCCCGCGGGGGTAGCGCGCTGTAACGCCCTCGATGCGGCTATATCTCCCACGTGTCGAGGCACGACTTAGAGGCATAACCGCATTGAAAGCAATGTCGCAAGTTAGGCAATCATCACAACATCCCATGTAATATAAATAATAAAGGGGAGATACATAGTTGGCTTACACTTGCCACGTCAATCAAAGTACATAAAATAGCATTACATCATTCAAACACTCATGGCCCGACTATGGCGCCAAAATAAAAGATAACCCAACATGCGACACGGTCCCGATCACCCCCAACTGGGCACCACTACTGATCATCAGGGAAAGACACGTAGTATCGTTGAGAGTCCTCATCGAACTCCCACTTGAGCTCGAGCGCGTCACCTGGAGCGGAATCATTAGGCCCTGCATCTGGTTTGGAAGTAATCTGTGAGCCACAGGGACTCAACAATCTCGCACCCTCGCGATCAAGACTATTTAAGCTTAATAGGTAAGGCAAGGTAATATATGTGGAGCTGCGGCAAGCGACTAGCATATATGGTGGCTATCCTGTTCGCAAAAGAGAGCGAGAAGAGGAGGCAAAGCGCGATCGAAAAACTAGAGGGCATCCTGTGGCAAGCATTACTCCAACACCGTGTTCACTTCCCGGACTCCGCCGAGAAGAGACCATCACGGTAACTCACACGGTTGATTCATTTTAATTAAGTTAAGGTTCAAGTTATCTACAACCGGACATTAACAAATTCCCATCTGCCCATAACCGCGGGCACGACTTTCGAAAGTTCAAATCCCTGTAGGGGAGTCCCAACTTAGCCCATGACAAGCTCTCACGGTCAACGAAGGAATAGACCTCCTCCCGAGACGTTCCGATCAGACTCGGTATCTCGGTTCTTCAAGACACTTCGACAGGTTAAAACAAATCCAGCAACACCGCCCGAATGTGCCGACAAATCCCGATAGGAGCTGCACATATCTCGTTCTCAGGGTACACTCAGATGAGCGCTCCATACAACTAAAACCAAACCTCGAGTTTCCCCGAGGGGGCGCTGCACAGGACTCTAGTTTGGACCAACACTCAGAGGAGCACTGGCCCAGGGGGGCTTAAATAAGATGACCCTCGGGCTCCGGAAACCCAAGGGAAAAAGAGGCTAGGTGGAAAATGGTAAAACCAAGGTTGGGCATTGCTGGAAAAGCTTTAATCAAGGCAAACTATCAAGGGGTTCCCATTATCACCCAACCGTGTAAGGAATGCAAAATCCGGGAACATAACACCGATATGACGGAAACTAGGGCGGCAAGAGTGGAACAAAACACTAGGCGAGAGGCCGAGCCTTCCACCCTTTACCAAGTATATAGATGCATTAAGATAACAAGATAATATAATGATATCCCAACAAGTAAAATAATGTTCCAACAAGGAACGGTCTCCAATCTTCACCTGCAACTAGCAACGCTATAAGAGGGGCTGAGCAAAGCGGTAACATAGCCAATCAACGGTTTGCTAGGACATGGTGGGTTAGAGGTTTGACATGGCAATTTGGGAGGCATGAAAGCAAGTGGTAGGCATCGTAGCATAGGCATAGAAAAAGAGCGAGCATCTAGCAAAGCAAAGATAGTAGTGATTTCGAGGGTATGATCATCTTGCCTGCAATGTTGTCATAGTTGACTGGATCCTCGAAAGCAAACTCAACGGGCTCCTCGTTAGTGAACTCGTCTCCCGGCTCTACCCAAACAAGACAAACAAGCAACAATGACATAATCAACCACGTGCAAGGCTCAAACAATATGATGCAAAGATGGTATGCTATGCGGGATGCGATGCGGGATGCATATGCAAGATGTGACAGGGAATGAATGAACCTAGCCTCAACTTGGAAATCCAAGTGTGCCACTGGAAAGATGAGATGAAATCGCTTGAAAACGATATAAAGAACGCCGGAATCGGAGTTACGGTTTGGAAATGGCAAGCGATTCAAATATGACCACGTTCTGCGATTTACAGCAAGTAGCCATCTAAATGCAACAAGATGAACATGCTACAGCACCCAAACATGGCATAAAAATACATGGCAGGAATCCATTCATGATGCTTAACAAAAGTCTAGCACTGAGCTACGGCCAATTCATCCATTAACAGGTTCAAACAAGCATGGCAAAAATGCATATGGTAAACAGATTTCAGACTTAATGAAATTAACACTTGTCTGGAATGTCAGATCAGATAGCACACTTTGGAGCAACAAAACTACATGCTACAGGACCTGAACATGGCAAAGTAAAGCATGGCATGGAGCTACTCAAAGAGATTAACAAAAGTCCATTAGTGACCTTGAGCCAAAAGGGATCATAAAATACAATTGCAAGCATGTGAACATGGCAAAAACATAATCAGTTCTCAGACTTAGTGAAAACTGGAGTATGCTGAAAACATATATCAAGTAGGCATGTTTACGAGCTCGATGCACTCACTACAGAGAAAGTCATGACAAGCTAAGCATACACCCATCAAGAATACACAAAATGCAAGCTAGACATGGCAAGAACAATAGCATAGCATGCACGGATCAACTACAACAACATCGGCAAAATCGCTAACATGTAGACAATCTGCCCAGATTCACGAAATGAAAAAAGTAGAGCTCGACTGACTCAAGTTAGGGTGCTCCATAATTGCAAACAAAGACATGGATGGATAGAGCACTACAATATTAGCAAAACATCCTTACTGATCATCCTCAAAAGAGTCACAGATCACTAGGAAACAACATGAACATATGGCCATATGAGATAAATAGCTCAAGGACTTAGTGGAAATGGTAAGTCCCTGAAATCAGCATTAACAAATGCCTCACTTAGCAAGCTTGTGCTAGTCACCACACACATCACAAAAATACATGGGTTGCACCTCTGGAAAGATGGCAAAACCCTTAACAAAACATATGTAGAGCCCAGGGCATATCATGCACACATTAATCATGGAAAAAATGACAAATATCTAATTGGAGCAGCAGATCTGACAATTATCTCAAATAGCACTCTTCTAACAGCATTTTGGGCATCAAGATGAACTCAAATGAAAATGATGCAATGAGATGAAATGATGTGCTCTCTGGGACGAACATTTTGATATGCTATATGCCCAAAACGGAGCTACGGATGAGGAGTTACGATGCAATGAACATAGCCAAAATATTAGGGTTTTGGGCAAAAGTCAACCCGAGATATTTGGATCTAGATCCAGATCCGGGTGCACGGGTTACGAGGTTGGCCGGAGCTTCGCCGGAGATGGAGGAGAACGGCCGGACGGCGAGGGGCCGGCGAGGGGCGCCGCGGCCGAAGCGGTGGCCGGGCGGGGCGGCCACGGCGGCCGGCGTCGACGGGGGCGCGCGGGCGGCGCGGGTCGGTCGGGCGGCGCCGGCGGCGACCTTGGGCGATGGCGGGACGGCGGATCGCGGCGGACGCCGGTGGCGGGCGGCGGCC
The DNA here is from genome assembly GCF_003073215.2 of Triticum urartu. NCBI lineage: Eukaryota > Viridiplantae > Streptophyta > Magnoliopsida > Poales > Poaceae > Triticum > Triticum urartu. Next base: position 370,875,724 of record NC_053024.1, read on the forward strand.
GGAGCGCGGGGAGATGGAGGTGGGCGCGGGCGGCGCGGCTCCGGGCCGGGAGGGCCTCCCACGGGCTCTCCGGGCCGGCGCGGTAGGTGGAGGTGGCAGCGAACCGGAAGGCGACAAGTGGCGGTGGCGGCGCGGGTCGGACGTGTCCGGCCCGGCGAGTTTTTGTCCGGCGGCGGCGGATCTGGGATTTTAGGGTTTCGCCCGGGATTTGAAATGTGGGGATCTATATATAGGCATAGAGGGAGCTAGGAGAGTCCAAATGAGGTGCGGTTTTCGGCCACGCGATCTTGATTGAACGCTCTAGATGATGGAGAGGGTTTTGGTGGGTTTTGGGCCAAATTGGAAGGGTGTTGGGCTGCAACACACACGAGGCCTTTTCGGTCCCTCGGTTAACCGTTGGAGTATCAAACGAAGTCCAAATGGTATGAAACTTGACAGGCGGTCTACCGGTAGTAAACCAAGGTCGCTTGGCAAATCTCGGTCCAATCCAGAAATGTTTAATCCCCACACACGAAAGAAAGGTAGAAATGACCACCGGAGGAGAACGAAGCGCCGGAATGCAAAACGGACAACGGGGAAAATGCTCGAATGCATGAGATGAACACGTATGCAAATGCAATGCACATGATGACATGATATGAGATGCATGACAACGATAAAAACACATGGAGACAAAAACCCGAGCCCGAGAAAATAAAATAACTTAAGGCCGGAAACGGCAAGAGTTGGAGTACATATTAGGAAAGTCATATCCGGGGTGTTACACGCGCGCCCCCCTCCTAGGGAGTCCGAATAGGACAAGGAGGAGGGGGTGTGGCCCCCCTTTCCCTTTCCCTCTCCCTCTCCTTCCTTTTCCCTCCGGTGGAAGAAAGGAAAAAAGGGGGGCGAATCCTACTAGGAGTGGAGTCCTAGTAGGACTGCCCCCCATGGCGCGCCCCTCCTGGACGTCGGCCTCCTCCTCCCCTTCTTTATATATGGGGGTGGGGGGGCACCCCAAAGGCACATCAATTGTTCTCTTAGCCGTGTGCGGTGCCCCCCTCCACAGTTTACTCCTCCGGTCATAGCGTCGTAGTACTTAGGCAAAGCTTTGCGCGGATCACATCACCATCACCGTCACCATGCCATCGTGTTGACGGAACTCTCCCTTGACCCTCTGCTGGATCAACAGTTCGAGGGACGTCATTGAGCTGAATGTGTGTTGAACACGGAGGTGCCATACATTCGGTACTAAGATTGCTTGGATCGCGAAGACATTCGACTACATCAACCGCGTTAACCTAATGCTTCCGCTTTCGGTCTACAAGGGTACGTGGACACACTCTCCCCCTCTCATTGCTATGCATCTCCTAGATAGATCTTGTGTGATCGTAGGAATTTTTTTGAAATTGCATGCTACATTCCCCAACAGTGGCATCCGAGTCAGGTCTATGCGTAGATGATATGCACGAGTAGAGCACAAAGAGTTATGGGCGATAATAGTCATACTGCTTACCACCAATGTCTTATTTTGATTCGGCGGTATTGTTGGATGAAGCGGCCCGGACCAACATTACATGACCATGTTCATGAGACCGGTTCTACCGACGTGCTTTGCAACAGGTGGCTGGCGGGTGTCTGTTTCTCCAACTTTAGTTGAATCGAATTTGACTATGGTCGGTCCTTGTTGAAGGTAAACAACACACTTGACGAAAAATCGTTGTGGTTTTGATGCATAAGTAAGAATGGTTCTTGCTAGAAGCCCGTAGCAGCCACGTAAAAATTGCAACAAAAAAGTAGAGGATGTCTAACTTGTTTTTGCAGGGCATGTTGTGATGTGATATGGTCAAGATGTGATGAGATATAAATTGTTGTATGAGATGATCATGTTTTGTAAAAGTTATCGGCAACTGGCAGGGGCCTTATGGTTGTGGAGCTAGGAGAGTCCAAATGAGGTGCGGTTTTCGCCCACGCGATCGTGATCGAACGCTCTAGGACATGGAGCAGAGTTTGGTGGGTTTTGGGCCAAATTGGAGGGGTGTTGGGCTGCAACACACACGAGGCCTTTCGGTCCCTCGGTTAACCGTTGGAGTATCAAACGAAGTCCAAATGCACGAAACTTGACAGGCGGTCTACCGGTAGTAAACCAAGGCCGCTTGGCAAGTCTCGGTCCAATCCGGAAATGTTTAATCCCCACACACGAAAGAAAGCTAGAAATGACCACCGGAGGAGAACGAAGCGCCGGAATGCAAAACGGACAACGGGGAAAATGCTCGAATGCATGAGACGAACACGTATGCAAATGCAATGCACATGATGACATGATATGAGATGCATGACAACGACAACAACACACGGAGACAAAACCCGAACCCGAGAAAATAAAATAACTTAACGCCGGAAACGGCAAGAGTTGGAGTACAAATTGGGAAAGTTTACATCCGGGGTGTTACACAACACTCCACCACTACGAAAGGATCTCGTCCCAAGATCTAGGACTGAAAGAACGCCGGGTACTCAGAACGGAGGTGATCCTCGTGTTACCAGGTAGCTTCACGGTCGGAATGATGTGACCACTTGACTTTGAGAAATTTGATCGACTTGTTGCGAGTCTTGCGTTTAGTCTCTTCAAGAATAGCAATTGGGTGCTCACGATAAGAGAGATCTTCTTGGAGCTCAATGTCCTCGAAGTTGACGGTGCGGTCAGGAGTCTTGAAGCACTTTCGAAGCTGAGAGACATGGAACACGTCATGAACATTTGCAAAATTTGAAGGAAGCTCGAGTTGATAGGCAAGGTCGCCTCTCTTGCTGACAATCTTGAAAGGTCCCACGTATCTGGGGGCAAGCTTCCCTTTGATACCGAAGCGACGAGTACCTTTCATAGGAGAGACGCGGAGGTAAACATGATCTCCGATCTCGAAAACCAAATCACGGTGCTTACTATGATAGTAGCTCTTCTGGCGGGATTGGGCTGCTTTGAGGTTATCACGAATGACTTTACACATTTCCTCTGCCTCTGTGATTAAGTCATTACCCAAAAGCTGACGTTCACCGGTTTCAGACCAGTTGAGAGGGGTACGGCACTTCCTGCCATACAAAATTTCAAATGGGGCCTTGCCTGAACTTGCTTGAAAACTGTTGTTGTAGGAGAATTCAGCATAAGGAAGACAATCCTCCCACTTCATGCCGAAAGAGATCACACAAGCCCTGAGCATATCTTCAAGAATCTGGTTGACACGCTCGACTTGACCGCTTGTTTGAGGATGGAAAGCTGTGCTGAAGCGGATGTTGGTGCCCATGGCCTTCTGAAAAGAATCCCAAAACTTTGAGGTAAAGATGCTGCCACGGTCTGAAGAGATCACTTGAGGAATACCGTGCAGAGAGACAATACGAGAGGTATAGAGTTCCGCCAATTGAGCTGCAGTGATCGACTCTTTGATAGGCAGAAAATGAGCCACTTTGGTGAGTTTGTCGATGACAACGAATATAGCATCATTGCCACGTTTGGACTTTGGAAACCCAGTTACGAAGTCCATCTCAATGTGGTCAAACTTCCATTCTGGAATGGCAAGAGGTTGTAGGAGACCTGCTGGCCTTTGGTGTTCTGCCTTCACTCTTCTGCAGACATCACATTCATTCACGAATTGAGCAATCTCGCGCTTCATTCAAGTCCACCAATAAGCTTGCTTAAGGTCCTGATACATCTTCGTGCTCCCAGGGTGGATGGAGAGGAGAGAATTGTGAGCCTCGTTCATGATCACTTTACGGAGGTCACCTTTGGGTACAACAATACGATCCTCAAAGAAGAGAGTGTCCTTGTCATCAAGGCGGTAGCACTTGTACTTGGGTTGACTCTTGGCAATCCCAATCTTCACCTTTTTCACCATAGCATCAAGAAGCTGGGCTTGGCGAATCTGGTCTTCTAAGGTAGGAGAGACTTGAAGGTTGGCGAGGAAACCTTGAGGAACAACTTGCAGATTAAGTTTGCGGAAAGCTTCACAAAGCTCGGGTTGATAAGGCTTGAGAATCAGACTGTTGCAGTAAGCTTTCCTTCTCAATGCGTCAGTGATCACATTGGCCTTGCCTGGAGTATACTCGATACTCGGATTATACTCTTGAATCATTTCGACCCATCGAGTTTGCCTGAGGTTGAGATTAGGCTGAGTAAAGATGTACTTGAGACTCTTGTGATCAGTGAAAATGTCCACTTTTCTTCCCAATAGAAGATGTCTCCAAGTCAAAAGAGCATGCACAACTGCCGCCAACTCGATATCATGAGTGGGATAGTTCTTCTCATTAGGCTTCAACTGGCGAGAGGTATAAGCAACAACTTTCTTCTCTTGCATCAATACTGCGCCAAGACCTTGGAGAGAGGCATCACAAAAGACCTCGTACGGCTTGGATTCATCAGGCGGAGTCAGAACTGGAGCAGTGATCAATTTCTCTTTCAAAGTGTTGAAAGCAATATCACACTCCGGAGACCAAACGTACTTGTCGTGCTTCTGGAGAAGATTTGAGAGAGGCTTCGCGATCTTGGAAAAGTTTTCAATGAATCTTCGGCAATAGCTTGCGAGACCGAGGAAGCTACGGAGTTGCTTCACATTCTGAGGAGGTTCCCAATTCACAATTGCAGACACCTTCTCAGGATTCATGGCAATGCCCTTGGCAGAGATGATATGACCAAGATAAAGAACCTCATCAAGCCAAAATTCACACTTGGAGAACTTGGCGTAGAACTGATGTTCCCTGAGCTTATCAAGAACCAAACGCAAGTGCTTGGCATGATCTTCCTTGTTCTTGGAGAAAACCAGAATGTCGTTGAGATAGACCAAAACGAAGTCATTGGTGTAGGCGTTGAAGATGAAGTTCATCATGCGAGAGAACGTCGGAGGAGCGTTGACGAGACCAAAAGACATGATAGTGTATTCATATGAACCAAAGCTTGTCCTGAACGCCGTCTTGGGAATATCTTGCTCACGAATACAAATCTGATGATAACCCATGCAGAGATCAAGCTTGGAGAATACTTGAGCACCTTTGAGTTGTTCGAACAGCTCATTGATGTTGGGAAGTGGGTATTTGTTCTTGATGGTCTTCTTGTTCACTGGACGGTAATCAACACAAAGTCGGTCCGTTCTATCCTTCTTCTTCTTCACAAAAAGAACACCACAACCCCATGGAGAAGAACTAGGCCGGATGAGACCCATTTTCTGTTGAATATCGAGTTGCTTCTTCAGCTCCTTCAACTCTTCAGGTCCGAGCTTGTAAGGACGTTTGCACACAGGTTCCGTGCCAGGCTCAAGATCAATAACGAATTCAACTGGCCGGTGCGGAGGCATTCCTGGGAGCTCTTCTGGAAAGACGTCTTGATATTCGCAAACGACTGGAATTTGCGAGATGGCATCCAATTCATCCTTCTCATTGAGAGAAAACAGACGGATGGTATTATCCCGAGCGGCAAAGACAATTACATCCTCAGACGAATGAGTCAATTGAATCTGCCTGGCTGCACAATCAAGCTGAGCCTTGTGCTTAGAAAGCCAATCCATTCCGAGAATAAGATCAATATCTGAGTTACCAAGCACCATAGGAGAAGAAAGAAACTTGTAATCGCCCAACGTGATAGAAATATCCGGAATCTCGTGATTAGCAAGCAAACATTTACCCGGAGAGACAACTGCTAACGGTTTATGCATAACTTGGGAAGTCAACTCATGCTTAGATGCAAAAGGTTTCGAGATGAAGCAATGCGATGCACCAGTGTCAAAAAGAACTTTTGCAGGAACATCGTTAACAGGAAGGTTACCCATGATGACATCTGACGAGTCCTCTGCCTTAGCTGCGTTCATTAAGTTGACCTTGGCATGCTTGGGGTTATGCTTGACCACAGCTATACTTGCCGATCTGACAGGAGGAGGAGGAGGAAGACGCCTCTGGTTGAAACACTTGTTGGCATAGTGATCCTTCTGTTGGCACTTGTTGCACATGACCTCTGAAAGCGGACGGTGATACGGAGCACTCGATCTTGGAGGTTGAGACGAAGTCTTGTTCTGAAAGCCAGGGTTGGGTGGGTGGGAAGAACCACTGCCACCTTTGCTCTTCTGCTGATACGGCTGACGGAACGGAGGAGGAGGAAGCCAATACTTCTGCTGCTTGGCCACTTGAGTAGAGGAAGAAGGAGTAACATCTCTGACTCGCTTCTTGGAAGCATCACACCTCAACTGAGCAGCCTCTTGCTTCAGTGCCATGTTGTAGAACTCATCGTATCTCAAGGGCTCAAAGAGGACAAGAGCTAGCTGAATTTCTTCTCTGAGACCACCCCTGAACTGATATATCATGCTCTTCTCATCAGGGACGTCCTGCTTAGCAAAGCAAGCGAGCTTCTGGAACAACTTGTTGTAGTCATAGACAGACAAAGAGCCTTGCTTCAGATTGTGGAATTCCTCATGCTTGCTTTCAACCACGCTCCGCGGAATATGATGAGCTCGGAAATCTTGACGGAAATCATCCCAAGTGATAACATGTCCACCTCTGGAGTCCTTGTACTGCTGGAACCATTCTGCAGCTTGATCTTTGAGTTGGAAGGAAGCGAACTTAACGAAGTCCTCAGGCCTGACGTTACTGCACTCGAAATGCTTACACAGATCCACAAGCCAATCGTCAGCATCGGTTGCCTCAACACAATTGCTGAAAGTCTTTGGCCCGTTAGCAAGGAACTGGTTGAGTGTAGCAAAGTGATTCTGATTGCTGCCTTGATTCCCTTGGTTGCCTTGATTGCGCTCTTGAAGAATTTGCATGATCAACTGTGTGTTTGCATTGGTTGCGGCCATCACAGCTTGCCATGCCTCCAGAGGAGGTGGAGGTGGTGGCGGATCAGGATTCGGAGTCGTGCGCGTTGGAGGAGCTATCCTGAAGAGGTTGACCACCATTAGCACATTGATAGACAAATATTGAAGCTGAATCCAACGGAATGAAAATTGCAACATATAGTCTTCACATCCGAATAAAATGAACGAATGCATTCCTCTTGAAATGGCCACATATCCATAAATTGAGAAGCCACGTAGAATTAAGGTAGAGAAACAAATCAACAAGGTACAGATCAAGAACAAATAATCGGTAAGAAATCCCAATCTCAAACCAATATCCGTGGAAGAAAAACTAGAGCTACTAGAATTCCCACCTATGAAACTCCCGAACCTTTCCGGTTATGCAATCAGGTGTTGGGGATACAGGGGAAGCATAACATCTCACCCAAACTAGCAAATCCTACATCCAGCTGTATCCATCCTTCAACACATAACCAAGAAACCTTCGGAAACCATCTACCTCAACCTTCGAAAAGCATCCGTTATACAAGTTATGGCGATACTCCCGAACTCCCGCCCCAGTACTGGGTGGCGTCGAGGTTATCTCACCAACGAACTGCATAAAAGAGATTTTCGATGTCGGCGTACTAAACTCAGGTATTCCAGAACTGCAACGATAAAATTATGATGACAACACCTCAGAGCTCAACTCCCCGGGACACTTCCACTAAACCCCTGACAGGAGGCACCAAGACAATGTTCTCATCATAAAACCATCAGAACGATTCCAAGATACCCGCGTGATCCTAAATTTTTTTTAGTGAAATTTGAGAAGAGAAGAGTCAAAACTCTACGTCAGGATGCCTTACCAGAGCGATGAGGAGACTGGGAAGTAAAAAGAATTCCTAAACTCTCCGATATATAATTCCTAATGACTCAAAACATTTTTCTAGACACAACTCGGCCGCTAATAACGATCAAGCAATGGGGCTCCTAAGGTCGGGGAAGGCTCTGATTACTAACTTGTAACACCCTCGGTGCGACTATATCTCCCACATGTCGAGGCACGACTTAAAGGCATAATCGCATTGAAGGCATACATCGCAAGTTAGGCAATCTTCACAACATCCCATGTAATATGGATAATGAAGGGGAGATAACATAGTTGGCTTACACTCGCCACGTCAATCAAGTACATAAATAACATTACATCATCCAAACACTCATGGCCCGACTACAGCGCCAAAATAAAAGAGAACCCAACATGCAACAACGGTCCCGTTCACCCCCAACTGGGCACCACTACTGATCATCGGGAAAGGAAACATAGTAACGTTGAGAGTCTTCGTCGAACTCCCACTTGAGCTCATACGCGTCTCCTGGAGTGGAATCATCAGGCCCTGCATCTGGTGTAATAGTAATCTGTGAGCCACAGGGACTCAGCAATCTCGCACCCTCGCGATCAAGACTATTTAAGCTTGTAGGTAAGGCAAGGTAAAATATAGGTGGAGCTGCAGCAAGCGACTAGCAAGTATGGTGGTTAACTTATCCGCAAAAGAGAGCGAGAAGAGGAGGCAAAGCACGAGCGAGAAACTAGAGAACAACCTGCACAAACATTACTCCAACACCGTGTCCACTTCCCGGACTCCGCCGAGAAGAGGCCATCACGGTAACACACTCAGTTGATTCATTTTAATTAATTATGGTTCAAGTTATCTACAATCGGACATTAACAAATTCCCATCTGCCCATAACCGCGGGCACGACTTTCGAAAGTTCAATCCCTGCAGGGGAGTCCCAACTTAGCCCATGACAAGCTCTCACGGTCAACGAAGGAATAGACCTCCTCCCAAGACGTTCAGATCAGACTCGGTATCTCGGTAATTCAAGACACTCCGACAGGTTAAAACAAGACCAGCAACACCGCCCGAATGTGCCGACAAATCCTGATAGGAGCTGCACATATCTCTTTCTTAGGACACACTCAGATTGTCTAAACTTCCGGTAGGCCAGCCCAGAGTTGCCCCTGGTAGCCACCGGCGGCTGACGGTTTGGACCAACACTCAGAGGAGCACTGGCCCGGGGGCGGGGGGGTTAAAATAATGATGACCCTTGAGTCTGTAGAACCCAAGGGAAAGAAAAGGCTAGGTGGCAAATGGTAAAACCAAGGTTGGGCATTGCTGGAAAAGCTTTAATCAAGGTGAACTATCAAGGGGTTCCCATTATAACCCAACCGCGTAAGGAACGCAAAATCCGGGAACATAACACCGATATGACGGAAACTAGGGTGGCAAGAGTGGAACAAAACACTAGGCGAGAGGCCGAGCCTTCCACCCTTTACCAAGTATATAGATGCATTAAAATAACATGGCATTATAATGATATCCCAACAAGTAAATAAATGTTCCAGCAAGGAACGGCCTCCAATCTTCACCTGCAACTAGTAACGCTATAAGAGGGGCTAAGCAAAGTGGTAACATAGCCAATCAACGGTTTGCTAGGACATGGTGGGTTAGAGGTTTGACATGGCAATTTGGGAGGCTTGCAAGCAAGTGGTAGGCACCGTAGCAACGGCATAGCAAAAGAGCGAGCAAACTAGCATAGCAAAGATAGTAGTGATTTCGAGGGTATGATCATCTTGCCTTCACAGTTGTCAGAGTTGACTGGATCCTCAAAAGCAAACTCAACGGGCTCCTCATTAGCGAACTCGTCTCCCGGCTCTACCCAAACAAGACAAACAAGCAACAAGGATACAATCAACCACGTGCAAACTCAAACAACACAATGCAAGGATGATATGCTATGCAGGATGCGATGCGGGATGCAAAATGCAAGATATGACAGGAAATGCATGAACCTGGCCTCAACATGGAAATCCAAGTGTGCCACTGGAAAGATGGGATGAAATCGCTTGAAAACGATATAAAGAACGCTGGAATCGGAGTTACGGTTTGGAAATGGCAAGCGATTCAAAAATGGCACCGGTCTGCGATTTACAGCAAGTAGGCATCTAAATGCAACGAACTGAACATGCTACAACACCCAAACATGACAACAAAATACATGGGAGAGATGCACACAAGATGCTTCACAAAAGTCTAGCACTGAGCTACGGCCAATTCATCCACTAACAGGTTCAAACAAGCATGGCAAAAATGCATATGACAAACAGATCTCAGACTCGGTGAAATTAACACTTGTCTGGAATTTCAGATCAGGTAGCACTCTTCGGAGCAACAAAACTATATGCTACAGGACCTGAACATGGCAAAGTAAAGCATGGCATGGAGCTACTCAAAGAGCTTAAAAAAAGTCCCTTAGTGACCTTGAGCCAAAAGGGATCAGAAAATACAATTGCAAGCATGTGAACATAGCAAAATATAATCAGTTTTCAGACTTGGCATGTTTACTGACACATGCTGAAATATAACTCAAGTAGGCATGTTTACGAGCTCGAAGCACTAACTACAGAGCAAGTCATGGCAAGACAAGCATACATCCATTGAGAGCACACAAAATGCAAGCTAGACATGGCAAGAACAATAGCATAACATGCATGGATCAACTACAACATCACCGGCAAAATTGCAAACAAGTTGACAATCTACCCAGATTCACAAAGTAGCAAAAGTAGAGCTCGATTGACTCAAGCTAGGGTGCCCCATAATTGCAAACAAAGACATGGATGGATAGATAACTATAATATTAACAAAACATCCTTACTGATCATCCTCAAAAGAGGCACGGATCACTAGGTAACAACATGAACATATGGCATCATGAGATAAACAGCTCCAGGACTTAGTGAAATCACTAAGTCCCTGAAAACAGAATTAGCAAGTGCACCACTTTGCAAGCTTGCACAAGTCACCACACACATCCTAAAAATACATGGGTTGCACCTCTAGAAAGATGACAAAACCCTTAACAAAACACATGTAGAACTCATGGGCATAGCATGCACACATTAATCATGGCAAAAAAGACAAAAGTGCTAAACAGAGTAGCAGATCTGACAATTAACTCAAGTAGCCCTCTTCTAACAGCATTTCGGGCATCAAGATGAACTCAAATGAAAATGATGCAATGGAATGAAATGATGTACTCTATGAGATGAACATTTTGATATGCTATATGCATGAATCTGAGCTACGGATGCAAAGTTACGGAGCCGTGAACATGAGCACTTGAACTAAGAATTTCTGGGACTTAGAGAAAATCAACCTTGCGAAAAAAATTAGGGTTACTGTAGCAACCGGATCAGATCTGGGCGCGCCTCCCGAGGTTCAACGCCGGGCCCTGTTCGCAGGAGTTGAGGACGGGGAGGAGGCCGGAGCTCGCCGGAGGAGGAGGCCGGAGTCGGGGGCGGCGGAGACGGCGGCCGGCGACGAGGGGCGGCTCCTCGGGCGGCGGGGCGCGGACCGGCCGCGGCGGAGGAAGTGCACGCCGGCGAGCGGGCTGCTCCGGCCGGCGCGGGTGCCGGCCAAGTCCGGGCGGCGGCGCGGGGAACGGCGGAGGCGGCGCGGCGAGGCGACCGCGGGCGGGCTGCTCCCGTGCGGCGGCGGCGGCGGGATGGGCTGCGGGGGCTCTCCCCGGGCCGGAGCGGGCTGGAGCGGGCGCGGGTGGTGGCGGGACAGGTGGCAGGCGGCGGAGGCTGGGGCGCGGCGGCGGACGTGTCCGGCCCGGAAGGACGTGTCCGACCGGCGCGGAGGTGATTTCTAGGGTTTGGACGAGGGGGATCCGGATTTCGGGGAAGGGGTCTATTTATAGGCATAGAGGGAGCTAGGAGAGTCCAAATGAGGTGCGGTTTTCGGCCACGCGATCGTGATCGAACGCTCTAGATGATGGAGCAGAGTTAGGTGGGTTTTGGGCCAAATTGGAGGGGTGTTGGGCTGCAACACACACGAGGCCTTTTCGGTCCCTCGGTTAACCGTTGGAGTATCAAACGAAGTCCAAATGATACGAAACTTGACAGGCGGTCTACCGGTAGTAAACCAAGGCCGCTTGGCAAGTCTCGGTCCAATCCGGAAATGTTTAATCCCCACACACGAAAGAAAGGTAGAAATGACCACCGGAGGAGAACGAAGCGCCGGAATGCAAAACGGACAACGGGGAAAATGCTCGAATGCATGAGACGAACACGTATGAAAATGCAATGCACATGATGAGATGATATGAGATGCATGACAACGATAACAACACACGGAGACAAAGACCCGAACCCGAGAAAATAAATATAACTTAACACCGGAAACGGCAAGAGTTGGAGTACAAATAGGGAAAGTTACATCCGGGGTGTTACATCGAGACATAAAGATTGATATATTGGAAGGTTATGTTTGGACACCGGAAGGTTTCGGATAGGTTCAGGCATTTTTCGGAGTACCGGGGGGTTACCGTACCCCCCCCCCCCCCGGGGGGGGGGGGTTAATGGGCCTTCATGGGATTTAGTGGAAGAGAGGAGGAGGCGGCCAAGAGGAGGGGAGTGCCCCCCAGCCCAATCAGAATTGGGAGGGGGATGGCCCCCCTTTCCTTCTCTTCCTCTTCCCTTTCCTTCCCCTCCTAGTTGAACTAGGAAAGGAGGGAACCTACTCCTAGAAGGAGTAGGATTCCCCCCTTGGGGCGCACCCCATGATGCCGGCCGGCCCCCTCCTCCACTCCTTTATATACGGGGGAGGGTGGCACCCACACAAGTTGATCTCTTAGCCGTGTGCGGTGCCCCCCTCCACAGATTTCCACCTCGGTCATATTGTCGTAGTGCTTAGGCGAAGCCCTGCGTTGGTAACTTCAAAGGAGGGAACCTACTCCTAGTAGGAGTAGGATTCCCCCCTTGGGGCGCACCCCATGATGCCGGCCGGCCCCCTCCTCCACTCCTTTATATACAGGGGAGGGTGGCACCCACACAAGTTGATCTCTTAGCCGTGTGCGGTGCCCCCCTCCACAGATTTCCACCTCGGTCATATTGTCGTAGTGCTTAGGCGAAGCCCTGCGTCGGTAACTTCATCATCACTGTCACCACGCCGTCGTGCTGACAAAACTCTCCCTTGGCATCAGCTGGATCTAGAGTTTGAGGGACGTCACCAAGTTGAACGTGTGCAGATCACGGAGGTGCCGTGCGTTCGGTACTTGATTGGTTGGATCACGAAGACGTTCAACTACATCAACCGCGTTACTTAACACTCCCGCTTTCGGTCTACGAGGGTACGTGGACTCACTCTCCCCGCTCATTGCTATGCTTCTCCTAAATAAATCTTGCGTGATCGTAGGCAATTTTTTTGAAATACATCTTTGAAGGACTCCGGTAGCGCTTTTCTTGTAGAGCTCTCCGTCATGGACCTTGTAGGATTTCGAGCGCCGAACAATGCAGCGAGCCTCATTCTGATCCTCAGGGAGCTCTCGCCTATTAAGTTAGGTCAAGACTGGTTTGGTCCATGGGGCAATTACTGCCATTATTAGATGGGCCGATGGTGTTACTTTGGTGGCTGAGCCCCCGATGATATCAGCATTGTGTTCGGAATCTGGGGGTATAATCGGATCCAGACTAGTGTTGCTGCTCTCACCCTGCCACACCATGGATGGTTTGAAGAGCCTTTCTAGAAAGATGTTAGGCAGGACGGGGTCACGCTTGGCGCCCATGCGAGCAAGGACATCCGCCACTTGATTACTTTCTCGAGCCACATGATGAAACTCGAGTCCCTCGAACCGAGTTGATATTTTAAGTATGGCGTTACGTTAGGCCGCCATCTTCGGATCTTTGGTGTTGAAGTCTCCATTTATTTGGGATATTGCGAGATTTGAATCCCCACGCACCTCCAGGCATTATATGCCCATGGAGGCAGCGATCCGAAGACCGTGTAATGAGGCCTTGTATTCGGGTGCATTGTTGGAGTCTGTGTATAATATTTGGAGTACGTACTGGACCGTGTCTCCAGTGGGGGACATTAACACGATGCCCGCTCCTAAGCCGGCCAGCATTTTAGAGCCATTGAAGTGCATGACCTCTTGGAAGTAGTGTCGTAGCTTCCAGGATGCCATGAAGACCGCGTATGCTATCTTTTGGTAATGAGGGTACCGGGATTTGCATGGTGTGAGGACAGTGGATACGTAGTATACCAGCTTCTGAAGTGGGAATTTGTGCCCGTCCTCCTCTCGCTCAACGACGAGCACCGCGCTCACCACCTGGTGTGTTGCAGAGATGTATAATAACATCGGTTCGCCGACGTTCGGCGCGGCTAGGATTGGGTTGCTTGCTAAAAGAGACCTTATTTCTTCCAGTTCGGCTGTTGCCGCATCCGTCCACTCGAAGTGGTCGGTGCGTCGGAGAAGGCGATAAAATGGCAATGCTTTTTCTCCTAGTCTGGAGATAAAGCGGCTTAAAGCTGCCATGCATCCGGCTAGTTTTTGGACCTTTTTAAGGTCTGTTGGTGTAGCCAATTGTGACAAAGCTCGGATTTTGGCTGGATTTGCCTCAATTCCTCTATTGGAAACGATGAAGCCCAGCAGTTTTCTAGCGGGAACACCGAAAACACACTTTTCCGAATTGAGATTGATGTCATATGTGCGGAGGTTGTCGAATGTGAGACGCAGGTCGTCTATTAATGATTCGACGTGCCTAGTCTTGATGATGACATCATCCACATATGCCTCAACTGTCTTGCCGATTTGTTTCTCCAGGCATGTTTGAATCATGCGTTGGTAGGTGGAGCCGGCGTTCTTAAGCCCGAAGGGCATAGTGTTGAAGCAGAAAGGCCCACATGGGGTAATGAATGCCGTTGCGGCTTGATCGGACTCCTTCATTTTGATTTGATGGTATCTGGAGTATGCGTCGAGGAAACACAATGAGTCGTGTCCTGCAGTAGCATCAATAATCTGATCGATGCGGGGGAAGGGGAAGGGATCCTTAGGGCAAGCCTTGTTGAGGTCTTTGAAATCGACGCACAGACGCCATGATTTATCCTTTTTTGGCACCATCACCAGGTTTGCTAGCCAGTCCGGATGTTTTATTTCTCTGATGAATCCGACCTCGATTAACTTGGCTAGCTCCTCCCCCATAGCTTATCGTTTGGGTTCGGAAAAGCCCCGCAGTGTTTGCTTGACCGACTTATATCCCTTCAATATATTGAGGCTGTGTTCGGCCAACCTACGTGGGATTCCTGGCATATCAGAAGGGTGCCAGGTGAATATGTCCCAGTTCTCGCGCAGGAACGCTCGTAGTGCGGCGTCAACCGTTGGGTCCAGCTGTGCCCCGATGGAAGCTGTCTTCTTGGGGTCCGTCAGGTGGACTTGAAATTTGACTATTTCGTCTGCTGGTTTGAAGGAGGTGGATTTGGGCCACTTATCAAGGATTACGTCATCCCTATCCACCGTGGAGCGTAGTGCGGTTAACTCTTTGGCCGCGAGGGCCTCAGACAGTGCCTCGAGGGCCAGGGACGTGGTTTTGTTTTTGGCGTGGAGGGCTATGTCCAGATCACTGGCGAGAGTGATAATACCGTTGGGCCCGGGCATCTTGAGCTTCATATACCCGTAATGAGGTATAGCTTGAAAGCGTGTGAATGCATCTCGCCCCAACAGGGCGTGATATCCACTGTTGAAAGGGGCCACTTGGAAGGTTATCTCTTCGGACCGATAGTTCTCCGGCGTGCAGAATACCACGTCGAGTGTAATTTTCCCCGCGCATCGCGCCTCCCATCTGGGAATGATTCCTTGGAAGGTCGTATTACTTTGCTCGATGCGGCTCCTATCTATTTCCATTTTATTGAGTGTGTCCTTGTAGATGAGGTTTAATCTACTGCCGCCATCCATGAGCACTTTAGTGAGCCGAAAGCCATCCACAATTGGATTGAGGACCAAGGCGGCTGGTGCCCGGACTGACCGAAATTTTGGTTTGTAACCGGCGTTGAAAGTTAGGGCCGTGTCGTTCTAGGGGTTTATCATTGCGACTTGGCAGACTTCGGCGAGGTCGCAGAGTGCCCTTTTGCGCCGATTGTTTGAAGCGAAAGTCTCGAAGACCGTCAATACTCTAAGGTCGTCGTCCTTCGGGGGGTGTTGCTCTGAGGTGTTTTTGGTGAGGATATCCTCGCCGCTCTTGGCCACTTGCCGGAGTATCCAACATGCTCTAAGGCTGTGGGTTGGTATGGTATCCGGTGTCGTGTGTATTTTGCATGGCCTATTGAGCCATCCCTTCAGAATGGTTCCGTGCCTCATAATGGCCTTAGTTTTCTTCACTATGGGGTCGGGTGCCCCGCGAGGTGCATCCTTTTTGCTCGCCAGAAGGGTTGAGTGGAGACCGGTGGTTCCCAGCGAGCTGTCTGAGTTTTCCAGGCGCTTTCCATTGCGCAGTACTTCTGTACTATGGTTGCCAAGTCAGCGAAGTGTAATACGCGACGATGGTTGATGGCGTTGAGGATTCCTTCGTCTGTGCAATTATTGCAGAATACTGAAATCGCGTCCTCGTCGCGACAATCTTTAATCTTGTCTTTGATAAGGAGGAATCTGGCCCAAAAGTGATGGACTGTTTCCTGAGACGCTGTCATATGTATATGAGGTCACATATATCTGGAGGGCCATAATTGCTTGGCGAATGTTGCTCGTGGTGGGTGGGTGGCTTTAGATCCGATCCCTGACCCAATTTGGAGTCTGGAGTTTGAAAAACTTCCAAGATTATTGGTTCGGGCTCTGGGATGTTAAATGATTTTCCAGGCTCGACGCCCGATTCTAGGTTCGGAGGCAGACAGGTATCCGACTCTTCGAGCTCGGAAATCCGAACATAGCTCATCCTCAACATAGGGGAAAAGTTGTTGTTTTGCTCCTCTACAACCGCTATCTGATGGGTGATCGGCGGAGATTTGATTTCTCTCTGATCGAGTTTAAGCCCAATCTGATCGTAGTCTATAGCGACCCCCATGGCGGCGATGCGGTCCAGGAGTTCGTTTAAAGACGATAACTCTGTCGGGTCCATCCGTTTGGAGTATTCGGAGTCAACATGGAGACGATTTTTGATGACCTGAGAAGTCATCATCGACTTGACGGCCGAACGGGCGGTCATGGTAAAGCCGCCCAGCCAGAGGGTTTGTCCTGAGGCCAGAGCTCCTCCGGAGGTGATACTGTCCTTGATGACAAGGCGCGCCATCAATCCTCTCTTCGACGTCATAGTGAAACTCTCAATGAAAGCACCAATGTCGGTGTCAAAACCGGCGGACCTCAGGTAGGGGGTCCCAAATTGTGCGTCTAAGGTCGATGGTAACAGGAGACAGGGGACATGATGTTTACCCAGGTTCGCGCCCTCTTGATGGAGGTAATACCCTACTTCCTGCTTGATTGATCTTGATGAATATGATGATTACAAGATTTGATCTACCACGAGATCGTAATGGCTAAACCCTAGATTTCTAGCCTGTGTGATTATGATTGCCTCTATGGACTAAATCCTCCGGTTTATATAGACACCGGAGGGGCCTAGGGTTATACAAAGTCAGTTTACAAAGGAAGGAATCTTCATATACGAATGCCAAGCTTGCCTTCCATGCAAAGGAGAGTCCCATCCGGACACGGGAGGGAGTCTTCTGCCTTGTATCTTCACGACCCATCAGTCCGACCCACGTCACATAGGCCTGCCGCTCGAGGACCCCTTAATCTAGGACCCCCTCACCAGGTCTATGCATAGATGTTATATGCACGAGTAGAACACAAAGAGTTCTGGGCGATAATAGTCATACTCCTTACCAGCATGTCATACTTTGATTTGGTGGTATTGTTGGATGAAGCGGCCCAGACCGACATTACATGAACACATTCATGAGACTGGTTGTACGGCCATGCTTCGCACACAGGTGGCTAGTGGGTGTCTCTTTCTCCAGGTTTAGTTGAATTGAGTTTGACTATGCCCGGTCCTTGTTGAAGGTTAAAACAACACACTTGACGAAAAATCATTGTGGTTTTGATGCGTAGGTAAGAACGGTTCTTGCTCGAAGCTCTTAGCAGCCACGTAAAACTTGCAACAACAAAGTAGATGACGTCTAACTTGTTTCTGCAGGGCTTGTTGTGATGTGATATGGTCAAGACGTGATGAGATATAAATTGTTGTATAAGATGATCATGTTTTGTAAAAGTTATCGGCAACTGGATGAAGCCTTATGGTTGTCTCTTTATTGCATAAGATGCAAGCACCATATAATTGCTTTACTTCATTGCTATGCGATATCAATAGTTGCAAAAGAAATAATTGGCGAGACGACCATGTGACAACACGTTGATAGAGATCAAGATGATGGAGATCATGGTGTCATGCCAGTGGCGATGGAGATAATGACGATACCTTGGAGATGGAGATCAAAGGCACAAGATGATGATGGCCATATCATGTCACATATTTTGATTGCATGTGATGTTTATCCTTTATGCATCTTATTTTGCTTAGTTTGATGGTAGCATTTTGAGATGACCCCTTACTAAAATTTCAAGGTATAAGTGTTCTCCCTGAGTATGCACCGTTGCGACAGTTCGTCATGCCGAGACACCACGTTATGATCGGGTGTGATAAGCTCTACGTTCACATACAACGGGTGCAAGCTAGTTTTGCACGTGTAGAATACTCAAGTTAAACTTTACGAGCCTAGCATATGCAGATATGGCCTCGGAACACTGGAGACCGAAAGGTCGAACGTGAATCATATAGTAGATATGAACAACATAGAGATGTTCACCATTGAACACTACTCCATCTCACGTGATGATCGGACATGGTTTAGTTGATATGGATCACGTGATCATTTAGATGACTCGAGGGATGTCTATCTAAGTGGGAGTTCCTAAGTAATATGATTAATTGAACTTAATTTATCATGAACTTAGTCCTGATAGTTTTTGCATATCTATGTTGTAGATCAATAGCTCGCGTATAGCTTCCCCGTTTTATTTATGATATGTTCCTAGAGAAAACTAAGTTGAAAAATGATAGTAGCAATGATGCGGACTAGGTCCGTGATCTGAGGATTATCCTCATTGCTGCACAGAAGAATTTTGTCCTTGATGCACCACTAGGTGACAGAACTATTGCAGGAGTAGATGCAGACGTTATGAATGTTTGACAAGCTCGGTATGATGACTACTTGATAGTTTAGTACAACATGCTTTACAACTTAGAATCGGGACTTCAAAAATGTTTTGAACGACATGGAGCAGATGAGATGTTCCAAGAATTGAAATTGGTATTTCAGACTCATGCCCGTGTTAAGAGGTATGAGACCTCTGACAAAGTACTTTGCCTACAAGATGGAGGAGAATAGCTCAGCTAGTGAGCATGTGCTCGGAATGTCTGAGTACTACAATCACTTGAATCAAGTGGGAGTTAATCTTAGAAATAAAATAGTGATTGACAGAGTTCTCTAGTCACTATCACTAAGTTACTAGAACTTCGTGATGAACTATAATATGCAAGGGATAACGAAAATGATTCCCAAGCTCTTCGCGATGCTGAAATTGGCGAAGGTAGAAATCAAGAAAAGCATCAAGTGTTGATGGTTGACAAGACCACTAGTTTCAAGTAAAAGGGCAAGGGAAAGAAAGGGAAATTCAAGACGAATGGCAAGCATGTTGCCACTCCCATGAAGAAGCCCAAAGCTAGACCCAAGCCTGAAACTGAGTGCTTCTAACTGCAAAGGAAATGATCACTGGAAGTGGAACTGCCCTAGATACTTGGCGGATAAGAAGGATGGCAAAGTGAACAAAGGTATATTTGATATACATGTTATTGATGTGTATTTTACTTGTATTTATACCAACCCCTCGGTATTTGATACTGGTTCAGTTGCTAAGAGTAGTAACTCGAAACAGGAGTTGCAAAATGAACAGAGACTAGTTGAGGGAGAGGCAACGATGTGTGTTGGAAGTGATTCCAAGGTTGATAAGATCACCATCACATACTCCCTCTACCTTCGGGATTAGTGTTGAACCTAAATAAATGTTATTTGGTGTTTGCGTTGAGCATGAATATGATTGGATCATGTTTATTGCTATACCATTATTCATTTAAGTAAGAAAATAATTATTGTTCTGTTTACATGAGTAAAACCTTCAATGGTCATACACCCAATGTGAATGGTTTGTTGAATCTCGATCATGGTTATACACATATTCATAATATTGATGCCAAAAGATGTAAAGTTGATAATGATAGTGCAACATATTTGTGGCGCTGCCGTTTAGGTCATATTGGTGTAAAGTGTATGAAGAAACTCCATGCGGATGGGCTTTTGGAATCACTTGATTATGAATCACTTGATACTTGCGAACCATGCCTCATGGGCAAGATTACTAAGACTCCGTTCTCCGAAACAATGGAGTGAGCAACAGACTTATTGGAAATAATACATACTGATGTATGCGATCCAATGAGTGTTGATGCTCGCGGCAGGTATCGTTATTTTCTGACCTTCACAGATGATTTGAGCAGATATGGGTATATCTACTTGATGAAACATAAGTCTGAAACATTTGAAAAGTTCAAAAAATTTCAGAGTGAAGTGGAAAATCATCGTAACAAGAAAATTAAGTTTCTACGATCTGATCGTGGAGGTGAATATTTGAGTTATGAGTTTGGTCTTCATTTGAAACAATGCGGAATAGTTTGGCAATTCACGCCACCTGGAACACCACAGCGTAATGGTGTGTCCGAACTTCATAACCGCACTATATTAGATATGGTGCGATCTATGATGTCTCTTACTAATCTACCGCTATCATTTTGGGCTTATGCATTAGAGACAACTGCATTCACGTTAAATAGGGCACCATCTAAATCCGTTGAGACGACACCGTATGAACTATGGTTTGGCAAGAAACCAAAGTTGTCGTTTCTTAAAGTTTGGGGTTATGATGCTTATGTGAAAAAGTTTCAAATTGATAAGCTCAAACCCAAATCGGAGAAGTGCGTCTTCATAGGATACCCAAAAGAAACTATTGGGTACACCTTCTATCACAGATCCGAAGGCAAGATATTCATTACTAAGAATGGATCCTTTCTAGAGAAGGAGTTTCTCTCGAAAGAAGTCAGTGGGAGAAAAGTAGAACTTGATGAGGTAATTGTACCTTCTCCCGAATTGGAAAGTAGTTCATCACAGAAATCAGTTCCAGTGATTCCTACACCAATTAGTGATGAAGCTAATGATGATGATCATGAAACTTCAGATCAAGTTACAACTGAACCTCGTAGGTCAACCAGAGTACGATCTGCACCAGAGTGGTACGGTAATCTTGTTCTGGAGATCATGTTACTTGACCATGACGAACCTATGAACTATGAGGAAGCGATGATGAGCCCAGATTTCGCGAAATGGCTTGAATCCATGAAATATGAGATGGGATCCATATATGAGAACAAAGTGTGGACTTTGATTGACTTGCCCGATGATCGGTGAGCCATTGAGAATAAATGGATCTTCAAAAGGAAGACGGACGCTGATAGTAGTGTCACTATCTACAAAGCTCGAATTGTCGCAAAAGGTTTTCGACAAGTTCAAGGTGTTGACTACGATGAGATTTTCTCACTCGTATCGATGCTTAAAATCTGTCCAAATCTTGTTAGCAATTGCCTTATTTTCTGAAATTTGTCAAATGGATATCAAAACTATATTCCTTAATAGATTTATTAAAGAAGAGTTGTATATGATGCAACCAGAAGGTTTTCTCAATCCTAAAGGTGCTAACAAAGTGTGCAAGCTCCAGCAATCCATCTATGGACTGGTGCAAGCATCTCGGAGTTGGAATATACGCTTTGATGAGTTTATCAAAGCATATAGTTCTATACAGACTTGCAGTGAAGCCTGTATTTACAAGAAAGTGAGTGGGAGCACTACAGTGTAACACCCACAATGCGGCTATATCTCCCACGTGTCGAGGCACGACTTAGAGGCATAACCGCATGGTGTTTTAGTCGCAAGTGGGGTAATCTTCACACAATCCCATGTACTAAATAAGAAAGGGATAAAGAGTTGGCTTACAATCGCCACTTCACACAAATACAAGTTAAACATACATCATCCAGAGTACAACCAAGGTCCGACTACGAAACCAAAATAAAAGTAGACAACCCCAAATGCTAGATCCCGATTGTCCCGACTGGGCTCCACTACTGATCATCAGGAAACGAAACGTAGTAACGACCCAGATCCTCGTTGAACTCCCACTTGAGTTCGGTAGCATCACCTGCACTGGCATCTTCGGCACCTACAAATGTTTGGAAGTATCCGTGAGTCACGAGGACTCAGCAATCTCACACCCGCGAGATCAAAACTATTTAAGCTTATGGGTAGGATAAGGTAATGAGGTGGAGCTGCAGCAAGCACTAAGCATATATGGTGGCTAACATACGCAAATAAGAGCGGGAAGAGAGGAAACGCAATGGTTGAGAAGCTAGAAGTGATCAAGAAGTGATCCTGAAACTACATACGTTCAAGCATAACACAAGACCGTGTTCACTTTCCGGACTCCGCCGAAAAGAGACCATCACGGCTACACACACAGTTGATGCATTTTAATTAAGTCAAGTGTCAAGTTCTCTACAACCGAACATTAACAAATTCCCATCTTCCACATAACCGCGGGCACGGCTCTTGAAAGTTTATACCCTGCAGGGGTGTCCCAACTTAGCCCATCACAAGCTCTCACGGTCAACGAAGGATATTCCTTCTCCCGGAAAGACCCAATCAGTCTCGGAATCCCGGTTATAAGACATTTCGACAATGGTAAAACAAGACCAGCAAAGCCGCCCGATGTGCTGACAATCCCGATAGGAGTCGCACGTATCTTGTTCTCAGGGCACACCGGATGAGCACTCCGTACAACTAAAACCAGCCCTCAAGTTTCCCCGAGGTGGCGCTGCAAAGGACTCTAGTTCGGACCAACACTTAGAGAAGCACTGGCCCCGGGGGGTTAAAATAAAGATGACCCTTGGGTTGGCCGACCCAAGGGAAGGGTAATAGGTTGTTAGGCAAATGTAAAACCAAGGTTGGGCCTTGCTGGAGGAGTTTTATTCAAAGCGAACTATCAAGGGGGTCCCATAAATCCCCAACCGCGTAAGGAACACAAAATCAAGGAACATAACACCGGTATGACGGAAACTAGGGCGGCAAGAGTGGAACAAAACACCAGGCAAAAGGCCGAGCCTTCCACCCTTAACCAAGTGTATAGATGCATTAATTAAATAAGAGATATTGTGATATTCCAACATAACCATGTTCCAACATGGAACAAACTTCATCTTCACCTGCAACTAGCAACGCTATAAGAGGGACCGAGCAAAGTGGTAACATAGCCAAACAACGGTTTGCTAGAAGGTGGGTTAGAGGCTTGACATGGCAATATTGGAGGCATGATATAACAAGTGGTAGGTAGCGCGACATAGAGATTGCACGAACAACTAGCAAAACAAAGATAGAAGTGATTTTGAGGGTATGATCATCTTTCCTGAAATCACGCAAGGAAGAAGAACGAGTCCAAGAAGTAGATGACCCAACGTAGTCGAACGAATCCTCACAACTCCGGAACAAAACCGAAGATAACGAGAGAAGAAACCCAGAAAGAAGCAAGCAACATAGTAAACAACCATCACATAAACATGGCATGATGCACAACCAAGTATGATGCATGCCCGATTTAATGAGGCATGGAAAAGTGCACAAAAAATACTACAAATTAAGTGGAGCTCAATATGCAACAAGTTGCATATTGAAGAAACATCACATTCAATCATTTAGTTCACCCTCGTTTATGTACCCAACAATATTAAATGTTATTAAACATGGCAAGAGGTGAAGCATAATAAAACTACCTATCTAGGCAAGTTTAAATGAGGCCGAAACAACAAGCAACAAGTCCGGAAAAATCCTCATGTGCATATTTTAAAGTTGGTACTCTTCTGCCCTATACACAATTTTAGAGTTGTTAAACATGCAAAGTACCGCCATCATGTTAATCTATGCATTTTTCTACCCCATTTACATATAAAGTTTATTTAATTTGGAGCTACGGTTATTTAGTTATGAAATAAAACATTTTAACATGGCAATCTGGAAAATTAAAACAAACATCATTTTAAACATTTCAAACATAGATAAAAGTGGCATATTAAGAAACTAGACAAAATTCTAAGCATTTTACATATATAAAGTATTTTAATCCGATGCATGGTTGATTTGTTATTAAATGCATGAACTATAGGGACTTTTCTGTAAAACTGCACTCTCTGGAATAATTAGCAAATCATCCAGAACTGAAAAAAACGTAACGGGCCAAAACTCAGGTGGCCTGGGGCTCACCAAAGGGGCTCAGCCCACGCGTTGAAGAGGAAGGCCGTCAGGAGGGCAACTTGGCCGCCGCGGCTTGCGGGCCATATGCGTGAGGAGGTGGCCCAGGCGACCTGACGAGGTAGGGGCGCACAGGATCTGGTGATCTGGTCAACATGGCTGGACGAAGCGGTCTCATCCTCGTCCTCAGACGAAACAGGGGCGGGGTCAAAGCAGAGGTCGCAGGCAGGCAGCGACAATGCAGGAGAGCGACGACGACGAACTTGGCGCGCGAGGGAGAGGAGCTCGGGCTGCAGGAGAGGTCCGGCAGGGCAGCGCATGGAGGAGGGCACGACCATGGCTGAGGCCCTGGTGGACTTGGGCGGCTTGCAGGTGCGGGTGGAGGAGGAGGCTGGCGAAGCTGCGGGGTTCGAAGCAGAGGAGGACCGAATGGGAAGTGGTGCGGTTGGAAGCAGTTCCGAGGCAGGCGGTCAACGCGGCTGGGACGAGTGGGCGATCGCTGGATGCGTCGTCTGTAACACCCATGATGCGGCTATATCTCCCACGTGTCGGGGCACGACTTAGAGGCATAACCGCATGGTAGGCATGTCGCAAGAGGGGTAATCTTTACACATTCCATGTACTGAATAAGAAAGGGATAAAGAGTTGGCTTACAAACGCCACTTCACACAATACATGAATATCATACATCATCCAGAATACAATCAAGGCCCGACTACGGAACCAAAATAAAGAAAGACCACCCCTATTGCTAGGTCCCCGATCGACCCGACCGGGCTCCACTACTGATCAACTGGAAACGAAACAACACAACGAACACGATCTTCATCAAGCTCCCACTTGATCTCAGTTGCGTCACCTGCACGAGCATCGTCGGCACCTGCATCTGGTTTTGGAAGTAATCTGTGATTCACGAGGACTCAGCAATCTCACACCCGCGGGATCAAGACTATTTAAGCTTATGGGTAGGAAAGGGGTAGTGAGGTGGAGCTGCAGCAAGCACTAAGCATATATGGTGGCTAACTTACGCAAATAAGAGCGAGAAGAGAAGAAATGCACGGTCGTGAACTAGAAGTGATCAAGAAGTGATCCTGAAACTGCTTACGTTCATACATAACACACGAACCGTGTTCACTTCCCGGACTCCACCGAGAAGAGACCATCACGGCTACACACGCAGTTGATGCATTTTAAATTAAGTTAAGTGTCAGGTTTTCTACAACCGGATATTAACAAATTCCTATCCGCCCATAACTGTGGGCACGACATTCAAAAGTTCAAAACCCTGCAGGGGTGTCCCAACTTAGCCCATCACAAGCTCTCACGGTCAACGAAGGATATTTCTTCTCCCAGGAAGACCCGATCAGACTCGGAATCCCGGTTACAAGACATTTCGACAATGGTAAAACAAGACAAGCAAAGCCGCCCGGATGTGCCGACAAATCCCGATAGGAGCTGCACATATCTCATTCTCAGGGCACACCGGATAGGTCAAGCTACGAGTAAAACCAACCCTCAAGTTGCCCCGAGGTGGGCCCACAGGCTGCCCGTTTCGGACCAACACTCAGAGGAGCACTGGCTCGGGGGGGGCTTTAAAATAAAGATGACCCTCGGGCTCCGAAAACCCGAGGGAAAAAGGCTTAGGTGGCAAATGGTAAAACCAAGGTTGGGCCTTGCTGGACGAGTTTTATTCAAGGCGAACTGTCAAGGGATTCCCATTATAACCCAACCGCGTAAGGAACGCAAAACCAAGGAACATAACACCGGTATGACGGAAACTAGGGCGGCAAGAGTGGAACAAAACACCAGGCATAAGGCCGAGCCTTCCACCCTTTACCAAGTATATAGATGCATTAATTAAAATAAGAGATATTGTGATATCCCAACATATCCATGTTCCAACATGGAACAAACTTCATCTTCACCTGCAACTAGCAATGCTATAAGAGGGGTTGAGCAAAAGCGGTAACATAGCCAAACAACAGTTTGCTAGGAAAGGTGGGTTAGAGGCTTGACATGGCAATATGGGAGGCATGATAAAGCAAGTGGCAGGTATCGCGACATAACAATAGAGCGAGCAACTAGCAAGCAAATGTATAAGTGATTTCGAGGGTATGGTCATCTTGCCTGAAATCCCGCAAGGAAGAAGAACTAGTCCATGAAGAAGACAACCGGACGTAGTCGAACGGATCCTCACAAACGCGACGTTATCGAAACTAACCCGAAGAAGCAACATCGGAAAGCAGCAATCAACATAGTAAACAACCATCACATGAACATGGCATGATGCACAACCAAGTATGATGCATGTCCGGTTTAATGAAGCATGGCACGACAAAGTGCACAAACAATACTACAAATTAAGTGGAGCTCAATATGCAACGAGTTGCATATTGACGGAACACCACATTCAAGTTATTTAGTTTCACTCCCGATTAGGTACTCAAGAAAATTAAATGTTGGTTAACATGGCAAGAGGTGAAACATGAGTAAAATACACAGCTAGGCATTTTAAATGAGGCCGGAAACATCAAACAACAATTCCGGCAAATCCTCACATGCATTTAGCAATTGAAGCAAGCAACAATTTAAATATTCTTGAAGTTGTTATCATGATGCGGATGACATATGTAAGATTATGCAGTTTTAATGAAAATGTTGATAAGAGCATCATGAAGCATTTGTCACCGTGGTGGAAAGAAAGGGTGCCACGGCGACGAATCTGAAAATGATGCCACAGCAACATATCGGTTCCGGTAGCTCATGGAGATACCGATGCAAAAGGAAAAGTGACGGAAGCGTGTCAAAAGATGGTGGGGTGATCCCGGTAACCGGGTGTCCCACGAGACGACGGTATGGCAACGGGGAACATGCAAGAAACACGTCGGGCACAGTACAAACGCGAGCATTTCATACAACACACAACATTCGTTCACGGGCGCCGTCTCGGTGGTTATACCTTTGAAGCGTGTATTTTCAGAACGGATGAAGTCGGTGTAGAGGAAGTAGTGGAAGTAGACGTTCTCGTGACGGTAGTGGAAGTAGTGGTACACATCTCAGTAAGGAAGTAGTCGTTTTTGTTCGTGAAGCAGTAGTGGTACATGGTGATCGAGGAACTTGACGAATCCACATTCAACGGTAGTCATTCACGACGTTGAGAATCACGGTTCTTCGGGCGACGGTAGTCGTACACATACGTAGGCGTTCAGGTCTTCCGTAGAGGTACTTGACGCATGCGTTACACGTGTCTTCGACGACGGTCGTCGTTTGCACTCCGAGGTCGTCGGTAGAGGTACTCGCAATCTCGGCGACGGTAGTGGAACACGTTTTCGTAGGGGTTCAAGTCATCGGTAGCAGTACTTGATGAATCCCAAAATGGTCTTAGGCGTCTTCGCGTGTAGGGGTACTTGACGATGGTACTTGGCGATTTCGAAGACAGCGGAAAACGAACTTGGCGATCCAAAGGGGTACTTGGTGGTATCCCCGCAGTCATGCACGGGTCGGAGAGGAACTTGGCGCGTCATCCTGTAGTCGTACTCGAGGTCCTCGTGCATTTTGACGACTCTGGAAGATGAATTTTTGCACCCACGGGTTGACGGCAACAGTGCTAGGCAGCGGAGATCGCGCACAACAGGGCACGAGAGAAGATGTGCACGGCAGCAGGAGGTCATCCAAAGGAGGCAGGGGCCATGGCGCCAAGGGTGAGCGGCGATGGAGCTTGAGCAGGGCTGGCGAGAAGGCGGCGATGGACTTGACTGAAAAGGACGATGCGGCGCGAGCTTGCAGGTCACCGGGAGGGTTCGACAGGGGCGCGGGGTAGCTCGCAGAAGCTCCGACGAGGGCACCTGTGGCCGGTGACGGGCGAAGCAATGCCGAGGGGGGCCGGGGTGCAGAAGACGGCGATGAGGAGAAACCAGAGGAGAGGCGGCCCGGGAGGTCCTCGGAGTAGGCAGGACGGCGGCGAAGGTCATGGGGCTCCTGCTCCTACCGGTGGAGACGAAGACAGGCGCGACTGTCCATGGTAGGGGCGGAGGCGCGGCGCATCGGGTCGGCAGGGCCGCGGCGGCGCCCTTCGGCGTAGGAGCCGAATGGAGGCGGCGAAACGGAAGGAGAAGGGCGCGGAACTCGTCGCGATAGGTGGTTAGCATGGCCGGTAGTAGCACGAGGCGACCATGGGGATCGAGCGTGAGGGGCTCTCGCTCTTCTCTGGCTATGGGTGAGGCGCATGAGGAGGACGAAGGGAGAGAGGGGATTGAGGGAGGCGATGTCGTTCTCTCTCTCTGGCAGCGCTGGAGGGAGAGATCGAACGAGGGGAGAGGGAGCGAGGGTTAGGGTTAGAGCCGGTGCGGGCTGGCTGGGCCTTCCAGCGGGGCAAGGAACTGGGCCGGCCTAGAGGACTACGGGGAGGTTGGGAGGCCCCGGTGGGGATGGAGAGGCCCAAGTGGCTGCGGCTGGCCTAAAGCTGATGTTTCCTTTTCTATAATTTTCTTCAAGGAGAAAATAAAGAGAAAAGCACAGGGGAAAAAGGAGAGGTGTATGAGAAATATAAAAATATCCTCATGACCCTGAATTCAAGCCCTATTTGATGAAATTGGTTTGGACATTTTTAGAGGTAGAAAAATAAAACAAGTTTAAATATGATTCAAACTTGAGGCATTTTTGAACATAACCAAAACAACTCCAAAGGATCTGAAATTTGACAGAGAGGGTTTAGGCATGGTGAACTAGCATCAAGAAAAATAATGAACATTTATCGAGGAGGGGAAAAGGTCACTTGCCAAAAATGGAAGAAAGGGAAGGAATGAGGAGTGATGGTGCAAGAGCCACACATGGAGCATGCAACAACACAACATGCATGAATATGACAATGCACATGATGATTATGAGAATGCAAACAGACACAAGCACAAATGCAATACACGGCGATCACGAAAATATGGAAGTCTTCTGAAGCGTCGGTCTCGGGGCGTTACAACACTCCACCACTACGAGAGGATCTCGTCCCGAGATCTAGGATGGAACCGGAGAGAAAAGGAAGAGGAAGAGGAGATGTAAAACTAAGTTGCTTCTTTGACAAATGAGTGACACCAAAGAACCTTGCGAGATTGAACAAATTGAAAGAAAGAATACAACAAAGATGAACAAAGTTGAAAACACTCCGTTAGAAAAATGGAACAAGGAACATTACTAGAACCTTGTAGGTTGAAAGACATAAGAAAATGGTTGCAATGGACAAGAAGTACATGCAAGCACTCCGGTTGAAACAAGATGTATAAGGGACGATAAAGATGAATTACGACAACACTCCGGTTGGAAATGGAAAGGTAAAGAATATGAGCTTGGCAAAATGAAGCACTTGGATGAGAGTCCGGTTAGAAGAGGAATGATAGCCACAACACTCCAGTTAAACAAGATAGAGAAGGAATACGAATGATGTAATTTGGGCAGCACTCCGACTGTAAATGGAAGGAATTGAACCTGAACTTGACAAGATGAGAGGATACTTGATGAAATCAACAACACACTGCCTCTGGAACTATTGAAAGAATGGCACAAGGGGTAAGAAAGATTTCAGACAGCACTCCGGTTGAGAATGGAGGTAAAACTTGATAAGATGAGAGAGCTCGAATGAAAACACGACACTCCGGTTGAATGGATAAGCAAAAAGGAAAGAGCATGATCTTTGACAAAAATGAGATGATGAGTTGAATAGAGCAACATCACAAAGCCTCTGGAAGAAATAAAAGAATGGAATTAAAGGAACGGAGAAGAAAACAACATCTTCTACCTCAAATGAGCTTGAAAAAGCATCTTTAGAAGAAGGGTTGAACGGAGTTGTTGGAAAACAACAACGAAAGGATAAGCTTGATGTGGGCTTATGGAAAACATCTCGAAATTTGAGGTGAAATTCTTCCACTCACAGAAAAGATTTGATTGGGAGCTAGAAAAGATAAAAGCTTCTTCCACCGAGGTGATAAGGATAAAACTTGGATCATAGATAATCACCGCAAAGAGCAACATTCCCAATGGAAGGCCTTAGGTGAAAACTATACCAAGAAACTCCAATGAAGAGGTTGATAGGTTGCAAAGCATCTCCTAAACAAAGAGAAAATGATGGGTTTAAAATATCTCATTCTTAACAACTTGTGAGTCATGAAAACATGAAAGAAAATTGTTAAGAATGGCATATCACCATCCCAAAAGATAAGGTAGAAAGAATTGCACTTTGGAATGCAAGATGAAGATTACTTGAGCTCCTCTGAAAAAATCATGATGAGCACTTCGAGAAGGAATTAAATCCTTGCTGAACCACCATGTTGAGCCTCCTTGAAGAACTCCGGTAATAAACGAATGATGAAACAAAGGAAGTTAAAAAGAAACAAGATGAAGCCTTGCAATGATTTAGATGGAGCTTCGGGACGATATAACCGAGAAAACTTGGAACTCCGGAAAAGAAAGATGAGCACTTGAAACCAAGAATTTTGATGAACCTCCGGAATAAGGAATTAATCGCTTGGATGAAGCAAGAATAAGAATTACATTATGCTTATCCTTCACCAATTTAAATTGATGACATGCAACGGATTTGGCATACTACTTATTCTTGTAAAAAGGATAGACATA
Source organism: Triticum urartu (assembly GCF_003073215.2). NCBI lineage: Eukaryota > Viridiplantae > Streptophyta > Magnoliopsida > Poales > Poaceae > Triticum > Triticum urartu. Next base: position 370,906,433 of record NC_053024.1, read on the forward strand.
GCACAAACTTGGGAAGGTCTTCAACGGACCACCAGTAGGATTGAAACAACCAATAAATTGATATGATAATGAAGGAAAAGAACTCTTGAATGAACCACCGTAAGAATTGAAAACAAACGAAGTAAAGGGATGAATCACCCGTAAGAATTAGCAAATGAATGAAGATACATGAGAGAGTTTAGATATGAGAGAACGAAGAGATCATGAACTGATTAGAGGATACTTTAATGATGCACTGGTAAGATTTGGAGAACAATAGTTGAAAGCTGAGAATGAATAAACCTGAATTGATGGACATCGGAGAATCAACCTGAAAAGAATCTTGAATTGCTCCGGATATGTGAAAAGAATTCTCACAATCGAAAACAATTATGAGAGGATGGCATGAAGCTAGAACCACGAGTCTCTGAGAGAACGGATAAGATATGGAGGAAAAACTCTTCTTCGGTCTTCAAAATCCGAGAATGACGACGAGAAACACCACCATGAATTATTTAGACACTCCGGAAGAATCAAAAGCAAAGAGGTTGAGCCAACGATGAAAAGAATTTGACAGATCTTGGAGAAATACATATGACTGATGATAATTCATTATTACGTCAACTTGGAGAAGAATTTGATAGTAGCTCCGGAAAAATAGAAGAGTCAGGTAAGATCCTGGGAAAAGACCTGTGGGTTAGGGCCCACTCAAAAGAAACACCGTTGAACAATTTGAAAGAGAGATTGCGCCGGTTGAATTAAATGGCTTGAATGAGATAACATCCTCGAAAGAGCTTGAACGAAAGCAGAGTGGAAACACGAATCTTCGAGATATCTTTAGCACTCCAGAACAAATGAATAGCAAGCGGGGGAGTGATTATGAGGTGCACCGGCTTGAGAAAAGCATTGGAAAAATGAAAGGACTATACTCAATACCAAAGCTTGAATTGAATCCACCGGAGAAGATAAAAGAAACGAGGAATGATAAACTAGTAGAACATCTTCATGAGAACCACTGGGTAAGAAACATTGACAGAAAAATGGAGAGACTTCCCATCAATAAAAGGATACTTGATTAAGAAGTCCGAGTCCTTGAAGAAAATGGGTTGGGAGGGCGGGAAAACAAAGGCTACTTGGGAACGGATGAAATGAACAACATTGAGAAGACTTGAGTTGATCTTGAGGATGTTGAAAAAAAATCTGATCCACTTGAAGAGAGACACACCGGTCTAGAAGAAATTGAGATGGAAAACTCGAAGATCAAGAAGGATTTGTATCCACATAGGAATATGAAAACACCGCTTAGGAAAGGTATGGAATCAACATTTGACATTGAAGCAACTCGAATACCAGAACTCAAAACAAAACAAAGGATTGGCTTGCAGAATAAGCCGGAACAAACATATGATAGAGATTTCGTCCAAAGTTTTCATGGTGGGGCCCACACGGGCTCGATCGTATAGCACCATCATGTACAAGGCAGTGCACATGACATACGAAGCGTCCCCGAGTCTGCATAGCCAAGGACTCTTTAAGACACAACGAGACCACTGTAAAACCAACCGTGGATTGGCGGACCACTAGACATCGAACCCCAATCTCATATCATGCATCTGTCGGAAAGATATCATAGGAGCTACTTGAATTCCCACTTATAAACTCCTGAAACTTTCTGGTTATGCAATCAGGTGTTGGGGATACAGGGGAAGCATAATATCTCACCCAAAACTAACAAATCCTACATCCAGCTGTATCCATCCTTCAACACATAACCAAGAAACCTTCGGAAATCATTTACATCAACCTTCGAAAAGCATCCGTTATACGAGTTATGGCAATACTCCCGAACTCCCGCCTCAGTACTGGGTGGCGTCGAGGTTATCTCACCAACAACTGCATAAAAGAGATTTTCGATGTCGGCGAAACTCAGGTATTCCCGAACTGCAACGATAAAATTGTGACGACAACACCTCGGAGCTCAACTCCCCGGGACACTGCCACAACCCCTAAATGTCAGGAGGAACCAAGAACAATGTTCTATTCAAAAAACCATCGGAACGATTCCAAGATACCCGCGTGATCCTAAATTTTTTAGTGAAATTTGAGAAGAGAAGAGTCAAAACTCTACGTTAGGAGGCCTCACCAGAGCGATGAAGGGACTGAGGAGTAAAAAGAATCCTACTCTCCGATATATATAATCCTAAGACTCAAAACATTTTCTTCTAGACTCAACAATGTCAGCGATTCGATCAAGCAGGGGGCTCCTAAGTCGGGGATGGCTCTGATTACCAACTTGTAACACCCACGATGCGGCTATATCTCCCACGTGTCGGGGCACGACTTAGAGGCATAACCGCATGGTAGGCATGTCGCAAGAGGGGTAATCTTTACACATCCCATGCACTGAATAAGAAAGGGATAAAGAGTTGGCTTTCAATCGCCACTTCACACAATACATGAATATCAAGGAGAAAATAAAGAGAAAAGCACAAGGGAAAAGGAGAGGTGTATGAGAAATATAAAAATATCCTCATGACCCTATATTCAAGCCCTATTTGATAAAATTGGTTTGGACATTTTTAGAGGTAGAAAAATAAAACAAGTTTAAATATGATTCAAACTTGAGGCATTTTTGAACCTAACCAAAACAACTCCAAAGGATCTAAAATTTGACAGAGAGGGTTTAGGCATGGTGAACTAGCATCAAGAAAAAGAATGAACATTTATCGAGGAGGGGAAAAGGTCACTTGCCAAAAATGGAAGAAAGGGAAGGAAGGAGGAGTGATGGTGCAACAGCCACACATGGAGCATGCAACAACACAACATGCATGAATATGACAATGCACATGATGATTATGAGAATGCAAACAAACACAAGCACAAATGCAATACACGGCGATCACGAAAATATGGAAGTCTTCTGAAGCGTCGGTCTCGGGGCGTTACATCGTCCTCCTCGCACATCAGAAGCATGGGAGGCCGACAGGGTCCTGGACGGTGCCGCGGGGACTGGGCGGCGAGGTAGGAGACAACAGCTTGGCGCGGTTCTGACGAAGGGCAATGCCAGAACAGTGGGGGCGTGGGTCTTCAAGGCGGCGAGGAGCTGCGGGTCGGCGGCTTGGGATCCATGGCGGTCACTGCTACGGTTGTCGATGGCGGGCTCCCTGCTCACATAAAGAGAGAAAGGTAGGGAGATGAGAGATGACAATGGGAGGAGCACAGGAACATGAAGAAGAAGGGGAAGTCGGCGCTCATCTCCGACGAAGCTTGCCGGCGGCGAAGTGGCACCGGCGAAGGGGATCGAGCGCAGAGGCGAAAGAGGAGGAGCTCGGGCACTGTGCTACTGCTCTGGATCGAGAGGAGGGGATCTGAGGTGTGGGTGGTTGGCTCGGGTGACATCCCGAGGGAGATTTGCTAGAGTGGCGGCGGTGAGGACAAACCTCCTCGAATTTAGGGTTTGGCTTAGGGGTCGGTCTAGTATATATATAGCAAAAGAATTTTAGGAAGGGACTAGAATGACCCTCCGATCGTAATCGGATGGCTGAGAAAAAAAAGGTAGGGATTCCAAAAAATAAAATGAAGATGTTTTATAGATGTTTGGGGATGTTCCGGACCCATCGGTCACAACTGCTCGGGTCGGGTCCGGGATAGTTTCCGGACGAGTGCGAGGAGTGACTATGCAGAGAGGTTAGGTGGTTTGACAAGAGGGAACCAAGAACCCGGTTGGTCTCAGAACGGTCAACGAAGGTGAGGAATTTGATGGCCTCAGAAAAGAGAGAGAGAAGAGTGGTCCGAGAGGAAAGAGGAGGAATGCAGCTCGGCGACTGTTTTCGGAGACCGAAAACGTCCGACGTTTTGACCAACTATATTGCCGCTATAATTATCCATTGGAGCCTCAAATGGACTCCGAATGCGATGAAACTTGGCAGGCGGCCTACTGACAACATAACAACACCACATGCCAACTTTCAACCCATTCTGATAACATTTTCTGGCCACTTATCAAATACTATTTCGGACGTGCCGTGGGCGCGTGCAAGTGTGTCTAGGCTCAGAACGGACAACGGAAGGAACGGGGAGGTTGGGATGGATGCAAGTTTTGAAAACATGATGATGCAATGCACATGATGACATGGCAAGATGCAACACACAAGCGAATGACAAGGCAACAACATCGAATAACTGGAAGACACCTGGCGCAACGGTCTCGGGGCGTTACAACAATCCACCACTCAAGAGGATCTCGTCCCGAGATCTAGGATGGCACCTGGGAAAATGGAAGAGGAAGGGGAAGAGGTAAAACTAAGTTGCTTCTTTGACAAATGAGTGAAACCATTGAACCTTGCGAGGTTGAACAGATTGAAAGAAAGAATACAACGAAGATGAACAAAGTTGAAAACACTCCATTAGAAAAGAGGAACAAGGAACATTACTAGAACCTTGTAGGTTGAAAGACATAAGAAAAGGGTTGCAATGGACAAGAAGTACATGCAAGCACTCCGGGTAGAAACAAGATTTACAATGAACGATAAAGATCAATTACGACAACACTTTGGTTGGGAATGGAAGGCAATAATATGAACTTGGCAAAATGAAGCACTTGATGAAATCAACAGCACACTACCTTCGGAACTATTGAAAGAATGGCACAAGGGGTAAGAAAGGTTTCAGACAGCACTCCGGTTGAGAAGGGAGGCAAAAACTAGATAAGATGAGAGAACTTGAATGGAGGACACGACACTCTGGTTAAATGGATAAGCACGAAAAGAACACGGTCCACACAATTCGAGATGATGAGTGAAGAGAGCAACATCACAAAGCCTCCGGAAGAAAAGAATAGAAGTTATATCATTGGAATAACAGAATGGAGAAGAAAATGCCAACTTCTGCCACAAATGAGCTTGGAAGGCACCCTTACAAGAAGGTTATAACGGAGTTGTTGGAAAACCCAACAACAAAATGGATAAGCTTGTAGTGAGCTTATGGAGAACATCTCAAAACTATGAGGTGAAATTCTGCCACTAACGGAAATAATAGATTGGATTGATATCAACAAGGAGACGAGAAACTTATTTCACTGGGAGGATAAATGAAGAACTTGGGTCATCTATAAGCACCAGAAAAAGCAACAATCCTTAGGGAAGGCTTTAGGTGAAATATACCCCAAGATAACTCCAATGAAGAGGTTGATTGGTTGAAAAGATGTCTTGAGCGAAGAGAAAATGATGGATTTAGATATGCCACTCTTGAAAACTTGTGAACCATGAAACACGAAGGGAAACTGTCAAAATGACATAACACCACCTCAGAAGATAAGATAGAAAGATTTGCACTTCGGAATGCAAGATGAAGAATGCTTGAACTCCTCGAAACAAGACATGTGTTGAGCACCATGTTTATTTGAGAGTATAGCTTGGAGGATCATAACTTCAAGAGAAATGTTAAAGAATTAATGAAGAATGATAGAAATCCTTGATGAGCCACCATGTTGAGCCTCCATGAAGAACTCCGGATAGGAAATGATAACATAAATGTTTGAAGTGAACAATATTGAATCCTTCCAATGATTAGATGGAGCTTCGCGATGATATAACCGAGAAAAAACTTCGAACTCTGGAAAAAATGATGAACAATTGAAACCGAGAATTTTGATGAACCTCCAAAATAAGGATTTTGAATTTACTCGATGAAACAAGAATAAGAATTACATTATGCTTATCCTTCATCAAATAAACTGATGACACACAATGGATTTGGCATACTACTCATTCTCATTGGAAATGATTAAGAGATATATAGCGTAAACTTGAGAAAGCATTTGAAACAAGGAAAGGAATGTGATGAACACTTAAGGCTTGAGTTGAATCCACTGGAGAAGAAAAAGAATGAAGAATGATGATCTCGAAGTTTCGTTAGTATCTTCCTGAGAATCACCGGATAAGAATATTGACGGAAAAGAATGGAGAGACTTCCCATCAATAAAAGGATACTTGATTAAGAAATCTGAGTCCTTGAAGAAAAAAGGGTGGTAGGGCGGGAAAACAAAGGCAACTTGGGACGAATGAAAGAAACACCGTTGAGGAAAAACTGAGATTGGATCTTGCAAATGGGAAAAAATGATATGATCATCTTGAAGATAATCGCACCGATTGGAAAGAATTGACATGACAATCTCGATGATCAAGAAGGATTAGTATTCACATAGATATATGAGAACACCACTTAGGGAAGGTATGGAATCAACACTTGACATTAAAGCAACTCGAATACCACAACTCAAACAAAACAAAGATTTGGCTCGCAGAATAAGCCAGAAACAAACATATGATAGACCCCATATCGTATCATGTGTCTATTGGAAAGATATCCTACGAGCTACTTGAAATCCCACCTATAAAACTCCCGAAACTTTCTGGTTATGCAATCAGGTGTTGGGGATACACGGGAAGCATTATATCTCACCCAAACTAACAATCCCTACATCTAGCTGTATCCATCCTTCAACACATAACCAAGAAACCTGCGGAAATCATGTACCTCAACCTTCGAAAAGCATCCGTTATACGAGTTATGGCAATACTACCGAACTCCCGCCCCAGTACTGGGTGGCGTCGAGGTTATCTCACCAACAACTGCATAAAAGAGATTTCCGATGTCGGCGAAACTCAGGTATTCCAGAACTGCAACAATAAAATTGTGATGACAACACCTTGGAACTCAACTCCCCGGGACACTGCCACAACCCCTAAATGTCAGGAGGCACCGAGAACAATGTTCTCATCACAAGAATATTGGAACGATTCCAAGATACCCGCGTGATCCTAATTTTTTTGTGAAATTTGAGAAGAGGAAAGTCAAAACTTCTACGTCAGGAGGCCTCACCAGAGCGACGAAGGGACTGCGGAGTAAAAATAATCCTACTCTCCGATATATATAATCCTAAGACTCAAAACATTTTGTTCTAGACTCAACAACATCAGTGATTCGATCAAGAAGGGGGCTCCTAAGTCGGGGATGGCTCTGATACCAACTTGTAACACCCACGATGTGGCTATATCTCCCACGTGTCGAGGCACGACTTAGAGGCATAACCGCATGGTGGTTTAGTCGCAAGTGGGGTAATCTTCACACAATCCCATGTACTAAATAAGAAAGGGATAAAGAGTTGGCTTACAATTGCCGCTTCACACAAATACAAGTTAAACATACATCATCCATAGTACAATCAAGGTCCGACTATGGAACCAAAATAAAAGAAGACAACCCCAAATGCTAGATCCCCGATCGTCCCGACTGGGCTCCACTACTGATCATCAGGAAACGAAACGTAGTAACGACCCAGATCCTCGTCGAACTCCCACTTGAATTCAGTAGCATCACCTGCACCGGTATCCTCGGCACCAGCAACTGTTTGGAAGTATCCGTGAGTCACGAGGACTCAGCAATCTCGCACCCACGAGATCAAGACTATTTAAGCTTATGGGTAGGAATAGGATAAGGTAATGACGTGGAGCTGCAGTAAGCACTAAGCATATATGGTGGCTAACATACGCAAATAAGAGCAAGAAGAGAGGCAACACAACGGTCGAGAAGCTAGAAGTGATCAAGAAGTGATCCTGAAACTACTTACATTCAAGCATAACACAAGACCATGTTCACTTTGCGGACTCCGCCAAAAATAGACCATCACGGCTACACACGCAGTTGATGCAGTTTAATCAAGTCAAGTGTCAAGTTCTCTAAGACCAGACATTAACAAATTCCCATCCGCCACATAACTGTGGGTACGGCTCTCGAAAGTTTATACCCTGCAGGGGTGTCCCAGCTTAGCCCATCACAATCTCTCACGGTCAACGAAGGATATTCCTTCTCCCGGAAAGACCCGATCAGTCTCGGAGTCCCGGTTACAAGACATTTCGACAATGGTAAAACAAGACCAGCAAAGCCGCCCGATGTGCCGACAATCCCGATAGGAGTCGCACGTATCTCGTTCTCAGGGCACACCGGATGAGCACTCCATACAACTAAAACCAGCCCTCAAGTTTCCCCGAGGTGGCGCTGCAAAGGACTCTAGTTCGGACCAACACTTAGACAAGCACTGGCCCGGGGGGTTAAAATAAAGATGACCCTTGGGTTGGCCGACCCAAGGGAAGGGTAATATGTTGTTAGGTAAATGTAAAACCAAGGTTGCGCCTTGCTGGAGGAGTTTTGTTCAAAGTGAACTGTCAAGGGGGTCCCATAAATCCCCAACCGCGTAAGGAATGAAAAATCAAGGAACATAACACCGGTATGACGGAAACTACGGCGGCAAGAGTGGAACAAAACACCAGGCAAAAGGCCGAGCCTTCCACCAACATAACCATGTTCCAACATGGAACAAATTTCAACTTCACCTTCAACTAGCAATGCTATAAGAGGGGTTGAGCAAAGCGGTAACATAGCCAAACAACGGTTTGCTAGGAAGGTGGGTTAGAGGCTTGACATGGCAATATGGGAGGCATGATATAACAAGTGGTAGGTAGTGCGACATAGCGATTGAACGAACAACTAGCAAAGCAAAGATAGAAGTGATTTCGAGGGTATGATCATCTTGCCTGAAATCCCGCAAGGAAGAAGAACGAGTCCAAGATGTAGATGACCCGACGTAGTCGAACGAATCCTCACAACTCCGGAACAAAACCGAAGCTAACGAGAGAAGCAACACGGAAAGAAGCAAGTAACATAGTAAACAACCATCACATAAACATAGCATGATGCACAACCAAGTATGATGCATGTCCGGTTTAATGAGGCATGGCATGGCAAAGTGCGCAAACAATATTACAAATTAAGTGGAGCTCAATATGCAACGAGTTGCATATTGACGAAACACCACATTCAATCATTTAATTCACTCTCGTTTATGTACCCAACAATATTAAATGTTATTAAACATGGCAAGAGGTGGAGCATAATAAAACTACCTATCTAGGAAAGTTTAAATGAGGCCGGAACAAGAAGCAACAAGTCCGGAAAAATCCTCATGTGCATATTTTAAAGTTGGTACTGCTCTGCCCTAGACACAATTTTAGAGTTGTTAAACATGCAAAGTACTGCCATCATGTTAATCTATGCATTTTTCTACCCCATTTACATATAACGTTTATTTAATTTGGAGCTACGGTTATTTAGTTACGAAATAAAACATTTTAACATGGCAATATGGCAAATTAAAACAAACAGCATTTTAAACATTTCAAACATTGATAAAAGTGGCATATTAAGAAACTAGACAAAATTCTAAGCATTTTACATATATAAAGTATTTTAATCCGATGCATGGTTGATTTGTTATTAAATGCATGAACTATAGGGGCTTTTCTGTAAAACTGCACTCTCTGGAATAATTAGCAAATCATCCAGAACTGAAAAAAACGTAATGGGCCAAAACACAGGCGGCGTGGGCCTCACCAGAGGGGTTCAGCCAACGCATTGAAGAGGAAGGCCGTCAGGAGGGCAACTGGGCCGATGCGGCTTGCGGGCCATACGCGTGAGGAGGTGGCCCAGGCGACCTGACGAGGCAGGGGCGCACGGGATCTGGTGATCTGGTCAACGTGGCTGGACGAAGCGGGCTCGTCCTTGTCCTCGGACAAAACATGGGCGGGGTCAAAGCAGAGGTCGCAGGCAGGCAACGACGATGCAGGAGAGCGACGACGACGAACTTGGCGCGCGAGGGAGAGGAGCTCGGGCTGCAGGAGAGGTCCGGCAGGGCAGCGCATGGAGGAGGGCACGGCCATGGCTGAGGCCCTGGTGGACTTGGGCAGCTTGCAGGTGCGGGTGCAGGAGGAGGCTGGTGAAGCTGCGGGGTTCGAAGCAGAGGAGGACCGGATGGGCAGTGGTGCGGTTGGAAGCAGTTCCGAGGCAGGCGGTCAACGCGGCTGGGACGAGCGGGCGCTCGCTGGATGCGTCGTCTGTAACACCCACGATGCAGCTATATCTCCCACGTGTCGGGGCATGACTTAGAGGCATAACCACATGGTAGGCATGTCGCAAGATGGGTAATCTTTACACATCCCATGTACTGAATAAGAAAGGGATAAAGAGTTGGCTTACAATCGCCACTTCACACAATACATGAATATCATACATCATCCAGAATACAATCAAGGTCCGACTACGAAACCAAAATAAAGAAAGACCACCCCTATTGCTAGGTCCCCGATCGACCCGACTAGGCTCCACTACTGATCAACTAGAAACGAAACAACACAACGAACACGATCTTCATCGAGCTCCCACTTGAGCTCAGTTGCGTCACCTGCATGAGCATCGTCGGCACCTGCATCTGGTTTTGGAAGTAATCTGTGAGTCACGAGGACTCAGCAATCTCACACCCGCGTCACCTACACACAAATCACCAAACTCAGTGGGACGGAATCATATAACTCGGTCAGACCGATTTAGTTCAAAATGTGAACGTTAGGATTTTCGGTGCGACTGATATGTCAACTTGGTGGAACTGATTCCATTAAGGTTAGGGCATAACATAATATCACTGAGACCGATTACACAAACTCGGTGGGACCGATTTTGGTAATAGGCAAACAGAGAGTTGGTCAGGCAAACTCGATGGGACCGATTCGCTCATCTCAGTTAGACCAAAATGTTATGAAGGGGAAACAGGGAGTTTTTATTGCAATCTCGGTGGGACCGATCGCTCATCTCGGTTGGACCAAAACGTTACGAAGGGAAACAGAGAGTTTGCAATCCCATCTCGGTGAGACTGAGATCCCTATCGGTGAGACCAAAGTGACTAGTGTTTCTGGCAGTAGCTATGTCAAGTGAACTCGGTGGCGTCGGATAGAAGATTTCGGTGGGGCCGAGTTTGACTTTTGGTTTGGGACATATGTGGATATGAGAAAGTAGTAGAGGGTTTTTGGAGCATATCACTAAGCATTTTGAGCAAGCAACTCATTAAGCAACACCTCACCCCCTTTTAATAGTATTGGCTTTTCCTATGGACTCAATGTGATCTTGGATCACTAAAAGTAAAATGTAGAGTCTTGTGCTTTGAGCTTGAGCCAATCTTTTGTCCTTAGCATTTTGAGGGGTCCACTTTCTAATCCATGCCATGCCAATCATTGAGCTTTTCCTGAAATGTTTATCTTCAAGTAGCATTAGCTCAATGAGCTATATGTTGTTAGGAATTACCAAAACTACCCAGGGATAGTTGCACTTTCAATCTCCCCCTTTTTGGTAATTGATGACAACATATAGATCAAAGCTTCAACAAATGATTATAAGATTGAAAAACATCGTCGCTTTGAGAAGTATGTGATAAGCAAGAGCTCCCCCTAAATTTGTGCATTATTTAAAATTTGCTTTTGAATGCAAATGCACAATCGATTAGGATCATGGGTTAATCTTCCATGTCACATACATCTTGGTGGAGCGCTCAAAATGATAGAAATTAAAAGCGTGCCTTCATCACCAAGCAAGTGAATGATCATATATGGAATATAAAGGATAGCATCATTAAACCAAACATTAATGTATCATATGATCAACCACATGATCACATAAGTATCTCACAAGGACCTAAGGACATAAAGTATCTCACACAAGCACACAAAAAGTTCAACCAAAAGAAAGAGAGATAAAAAGCAGACACTCTCTCTCGAAGCCTATGATCTATACATATTTCTCCCCCTTTGGCAACAAGTTACCAAAAAGCTTGAAAAGCATAGTGCTGTACGTCTCTCAGGCTTGGTCTTTGGGAGGTGGTGTAGATAGAACTCCAAGGACGAAGGCTTCCGACGATGTAGTTGGAGCTGATGGAGTGGGTGCTGGAGGTGGCACTGGAGCTGTAGCTGTTGGTTCTGACACTGAAGCTTTGGCATCTGAGACTGGCACTGCAGCAGACCTTGGACCTCGTGGTACACGCTTAAAAGCATCAGTGGTTGCTTTTCCTCTCCTCTCCTCTGCTTCCTCCTGAAGCTGCTCAACTGCATTCTGGATCTCAGTCACCTTGAGATCAAGATAATAGAATTTTGTCTCCACAATCCTCTCCAGGCTCTCCTGATTCTGAGTCAGGGTGGCCAAGCCCTTCTCAATCCCCAGTGTAGCTTAAATCAGATAGCCTAACTGATCTTGCTTGCTCTTCAGGAAGACTCGAGATGCCTCTTCAACACTTGGCATATGGGCAACTTTCTCAGCCTTTTCCTTGGCTCTCTTCTCCTGGACTTGAGCTGATGATGGTTCTTCCTCATTCATCACAACAGTGTTGTCTTCAAATTCAGGATGTAAGGGTAGATGCTCCTTGTCCAGCAAGTAAGTACCTGTGCCCATCTTAGAGTTGATGAGCTCCTGAATATGTGGAGCATACCCACAACTCCTCTTTTGATCAGCAGCAGTCCTTTTGATAGTTCTAGAATCAGGCTCATAACTTTGAACTTCTGGGGAACATCAAAAATTTCTAGCATGTTGATGGAGTGTCCTCGAATCATCTTGTGATCTCCTGACTTGGGTAGCAATGTGTGCCTTAAGATCTAGTTGATCGTAGGCAGACCAGACAACAAGAAATGCACAGATCCAAGCTTGTGAGTTTCCAAAGCCTTATCAGGGATCTCCTTGTACATGTTTGCCATTGAGTTGTGGTCTTTCTTCTTGGTGGCATACACATCCAAGTCATCTTCATGTTCTTTGAGGGCATCGATTAGCTTGGCCCATTCTTCAACTGTGGACTGGTACCTAGTACCCTCAGACATCCAAACTATCCTTCCATCTGGATAGAAGTGGGCAGTGGAGTAAAACTGCATGATCAACTCATCATTCCACTTGGTGAGCTTTTGTCCAACTAATTCATCAACTCAACATGCCTTAAAGCTGTCATACACTCTAGGGAAGTGATCTTCATTTTCCTGGATGTATTCCCAATCCACCCATTTCATGTCACATATAATGGGCTTCTTGTCGAGCAGAATGATTTCATAGAAATCTTGTTGTTCCTTTGTATGAAACCTGTAGTCAACTGCAGTCCTCCTCCTAACAGCATAGGGATCAGACTGTCTCCATAACCTCAATCCTGCATCTTTCCTGATGTGCATGTCCTCAACGACTGGATGAGCATCATTGTGGTCAGGAATTTTGGACTTCAACTTACTCAAAACAAGAGAATCATCATCTTTTTCTTCTTTAGCTTCAGGCACTAGGGCCTTGTTGTTCTCCTCAACAGGTATACTCCTGGTGTTCCTCTTGGGCTTTGGGGGTTTCTGAGCAGCAGCCTTGGGAGCAGATTTGGGCTTAGATGGAGCAGCCCCTGACTTGATTGCATCTCCCATAAGCTTCTGAGCCTTCGGAGCTGGTGCAGCATCCTCTTCCTCCTCCTCTTCTTCTGGATCTCTCATAATGGAGTATCTTCCAAGCACTCTGGCAGTGGTCTTCTTGACCCTTTCCTTCCTTTTCTTTCCTTCTCCAACAACCTCTTCAGTTGGCTTGGAGGTTTCAGCAGTTGAGGCTCTCACCTTTAAGGTTGGTACCCTCTTGGTAGGGGCCTTCTTATGCAAGCCAGGCTTTGTTGTAGCAGCTGAGCCATATTCTTTCTTCAGCACCTTCTTCTTGGAGCTGACTTCCTCCTCAACAGCCACATAATCCTCATCTTCAGAATCTAAGGTCTTCTTCTTCCTTGTTCTAGTGGCTGCCTTGGGCAAGTTGCTTGGTGTGCTCCTGCTGCCATCATCAAAGGTGCTGAAGGGACTAGTGCCCTCACTCAACTGTATCTGTTCCTCTGACTTGTTCTGGCTGTCGCTCTGGTCAGACATTTCTGAAAACTTACTGACAGCAGACCCTGTGAATATATATGGATGAGGTAGAGTGGATGAGCATCAGAAAGTGCAGAGTTTTTTGCAAAAAGAATGACTTAAAACTTAGTTTTAGCTCTTCACAGAAAGCATTTTGGAGCTACCAATTTGTAAACTCGGTGATACCGAAGCAGTTTTTGGAACCTAAACTAGTGAGCTCAGTCAGACCGAGTCACAGTTTGGTGGCACCGAGACTGCTATGGTTTCACAAAGAATCGAACTCGGTCACACCGATTTGCAGTTTTCGGTCAGACCGAAAGTGCAACTGCAATGGCCTAAGCCAAATCGGTGAGACCGATTTCTACAATTCGGTTAGTCCGAGATGAGTCCGGGGGAGACCTAACCCTAAATTTTTAAATCAAACCTAATCTAAGGGATGTTTTCAGTGGATAGATTGATTGCATACGTGGTCATGATCATGGCAAAGTAATGTGCTACGAATCGGTGTTAAAGTAATAGCACAAAAGATTGAACTCATACCCTAATTCGGTGGAGTTCGCTACGGAGGCAACGGAGGGGCAGAAATCCGTTGACAGTGACGAAAACCAGCGGCAGGAAGTCACTGGAGGCGAGAGGACGATCCGGAGACCCAAGGCGGCAGAGCAGGACACGCGCGGGCTGAGAGGTTTTGAAGGAATTTCCAAAATCTCACCCGTGGGTATATATATCCCGACCCTGTTGGTGTGACTGAGTGGAACAACTCGGTGGCACCGAGATGCAGAATTGCAAGCGGTTGCTGCAACTCGGTGTGACCGAAAAGTTCTAATCGGTTGCACCGAGATTGAAAACCTAGATCAACTTAGTGATATCGGTGTGACCGAAATGGACGACTCGGTCATACCGAAATGCACAAAGAGGTTTTGGAAGTTTAAGTCTATGATGAATCGGGGACTCCAAGTGCTCCTCACACAGAGTGGTTCGAATCTGACTTGATCAAACTTTGTGATGTATCATGAATAGAGTTTGAGACGAGAAAAGCATAGATAGCTAGAGGGAGTTCTTAGGCATTCTTGTCCATCCATTTGGAAAAAGAGAAAAAGCCAAACAATCAAAGCAACAAATGGATGTCCTCGAATGAGTAAAATATGCAACCAACATGCTCACACAATAAGATGGCAAATGAAATATATGACAAAGCATGCACAATCACTCTAGCATCTATGAAGCAATTTGGCGATGACTAGGTCATCTATATATGACTATATTGACTTAGGAGTCGAATGAGAACATTTGATCGTAGGTCATACTCATCATTTAAGCACAAGTGGGGTTGCCACTTTTACATAAAGCATTGTTGTGTTCACACCATTAGAGTTGCTTTAGCTCAATCGATTAGAGTAAAGCTCCCCCTAGATGTGACATCCCCCCTAAGAGGGATGAACTAACCTTGGGTTTTGTCGATGATGACTTCATGTAGGTGTTGAAAATGTAGATGCTCAATGTTGATGTAGATCTTTTGGAGCAATCCTTTGGAGTGAGTTGCACTTTCAATACCTACACGGGTTACTCCCACAAGGAACAAACAAGGATATCCATAGACATAGAGTGATGTTCACATAGGATGATGTCCATGAAAGCATTAGGTTAACTTGTCCCTTGTCTTACCAACAAGAGGGTTTGTGACTCCTTGAACTAGTGCAAGATATGGAAGTTGTTTGCACTTGTCCTTGCCAAAATGATATGAGTGAAGTATGTTGGCGGAGTCACCCTCAAGAACTCTCCAGTTCTTATTTTTCGGGATCCACACCATCTTGATGGGAATCCTTGGAGTTGTAGTCGTACTTGATGAAGTAGAACTTGATGTAGTCTTGGGAACACACTTGACCAAGGATTTGGGAGCTTCCTCAAATGCATCAATCTCCTCTTGAAGTTTGTCCTTGCCTTCTTTCTTGTGGTCTTGTGGTGGAAGATCATATTGATCTTGTGTTCCTTGGAAAGAAGTAGGATCATAGTTCTCTTGCCGAGGAACAAATTTCGTCTTGGGGTATTGATCTTCTTCCCACTCAACTCCATTGGCATTGAACTTTCGTTCAAAACCAACACCTTGATTCTTCTGGTGTCTTCCTTGCTTGCGTACAATTTCCTCAAATTGCTTACTTCCGACAAGGCTCTTGGAAACACCTTTCTCTATAATTCCCTTCAATAAGCTATTTTTTTGCTCAAGTGTAACTTGGCTAAGAGAATCATTAGTGGAATCAACAGAACCACTAGAAGCAACATCATTGGGTTTAGCATGATTATTGTTACTACTAGAAGAAGAATCTTTCTTACTCTTGTTGCTAGATTTAACTTGTGGCATGTAAGTACACAAGAGTAAATGCTTGGCAATGTAAGAAGAACTTTTCTTGCGAAGATCATCATTGATCGCTTTTAAGAGCCCATGCTCTTGCTCAAGGTTGAGCTTTTTGAAGTGTAACTTCTCATGAGTCTTTAAAAGCTCTCGATGATTTTCCAAGGTAGTTTCATGAGCTAACTTAAGAGTGTTTAGCTCTTTAGTTAGACGCTCAATCTCCTTCTTATCATCGTCATTCGTTTTGTCTTCATTAGGATGATTAATAGCAAGTTCATCATAGTTTTCATCACTAGAATTGTCAACAAGTAAATCATCATCACCTAGCAAGTCATCTTCATCACTATTGAAATCAACATACTCGGGGTGTGATACCTTTGGGCCTTTAGCCATGAAGCATCCTCCAATTCCTTCATTTGGTTTCTCAAATATGTCGTAGGAGTTGGTTGACACAAGTGATAGACCGGCAACACCTTCATCTTGAGTATATTCGGAGTCGGAGTGATAACTTCTCTCGGAGTGATCGTCGGAGTCAGAGCCGGATACCCATTCACCAACGTGAGTTTGATGCCTTCGTTTTGTGTAGCTCCTTGATGATTTGTTCTTCCTTTTCGAATCCTTGCTTCTTCATGATGTTCTTCATTCATAACGGTCATCTCTACTCCTTCTCTCTCTTGGTGGTGATTCTTCTCTCCTACTCCTTCTTTTGGGAGAATCTTCTCTTCTTTTGCAGAGAGCCGTACACTCATTGGAGTAGTGTTCGGGTCTTCCACAATTGTAGCAATTATGTTCACGACTTGAAGATCTTTCGTCATTGTAGGACCTTGACTTGGAACTTCTTTCCTTGCTTCTACTCTTGTAGAACTTGTTGAAGTTCTTCACCATTAGGATCAATTATTCATTGAAGTTTTGTTTCTCACTTGATGATGTGGGAGCATCACATGAGGCTTTGTAAGCACCACTTGACTTGTTGTGAAGCTCTTCCTTATCCTTGAGTGACATCTCATGAGCAACAATCCTTCCAATGACTTCCGTTGGCTTGAGATCTTTGTAATTGGGCATCATTTGGATCAATGTGAACACGATATCCTATTTTCCATCCAAGGCTCTTAGGATCTTCTTGATGATGAATCTATCGGTCATCTCTTCACTTCCTAAGCCGACAATCTCATTTGTGATGAGAGCAACCCTAGAGTACATTTCAGCGACACCTTCACCATCCTTCATTTTGAACTTGTCAAGTTGACTTTGAAGCACATCCAATTTGGATTCCTTGACGGAGTCGGTACCTTCGTGCATATCAATCAAAGTATCCCAAATTTCCTTTGCATTCTCAAGACGGCTAATTTTTTTGAATTTTTTAGGGCACAATCCGTTGAAGAGAATATCACAAGCTTGAGCATTGTATTGCAGCATCTTCAACTCTTCCGCGCTAGCCTCACGGTTATCAAAGAATTCACCTTTCAAGCCAATACACACAATAGCCCAAACGGCGGGGTTATGTCCAAGAATATGCATTTTCATCTTATGCTCCCAACTAGCAAAATTAGTACCATCAAAGTAAGGACATCTACGGTGGTAATTTCCCTCACTAGACGCCATACTCTCCTAGGTTGTGAAACCAAGGCTATGATCACCAAAGCTATGGAAATCAAGGCAAATGGAGACCAAAGCTCTGATACCACTTGTAGGATCAAAAGTATGTCTAGAGGGGGGGGTGATTAGACTACTTGACCAAATAAAAATCTAGCCTTTTCCCAATTTTAAGTCTTGGCAGATTTTAGCAACTTAGCACAAACAAGTTATCAACCTACACATGCAATTCTAAGAGTATAGCAGCGGAATATAAAACAATTGCATATGAAGGTAAAGCGAGGAGTTTGGAGGGAGCAAACGCAATGTAGACACGGAGATTTTTGGCGTGGTTCCGATAGGTGGTGCTATCGTACATCCACGTTGATGGAGACTTCAACCCATGGAGGGTACCGGTTGCGCGAGTCCACGGAGGGCTCCACCCACGAAGGGTCCACGAAGAAGCAACCTTGTCTATCCCACCATGGCCATCGCCTACGAAGGACTTGCCTCACTAGGGTAGATCTTCACGAAGTAGGCGATCTCCTTGCCCATACAAACTCCTTGGTTCAACTCCACAATCTTAACGGAGGCTCCCAAGTGACACCTAACCAATCTAGGAGACACCACTCTCCAAACGGTAATAGATGGTGTGTTGATGATGAACTCCTTGCTCTTGTGCTTCAAATGATAGTCTCCTCAACACTCAACTCTCTCTCTCATAGGATTCGATTTGGTAGAAAGATGATTTGAGTGGAAAGCAACTTGAGGAAGGCTAGAGATCAAGATTTATGTGGTTGGATTGGAATGTCTTAACCTCAACACAAGTGTAGGTGGTTCTCTCTCAGAAAATGTATGTTGGAAGTGTAAGCATATTCTGATGGCTCTCTCCACGAATGAAGAGTCGGTGGAGGGGTATATATAGCCTCCACACAAAATCTAACCGTTACACACAAATCACCAAACTCGGTGGGACCGAATCATATAACTCGCTTAGACCGATTTAGTTCAAAATGTGAATGTTAGGATTTTCGGTGGGACCGATATGTCAACTCGGTGGAACCGATTCCATTAAGGTTAGGGCATAACATAATCTCGGTGAGACCGATTTGCAAACTCGGTGGGACCAATTTTGGTAATAGGCAAACAGAGAGTTGGTCAGATAAACTCGGCGGGACCGATTCACTCATCTCGGTTAGACCGAAACGTTACGAAGGGGAAACATAGAGTTTGCATTGCAATCTCGGTGGGACCGATCGCTCATCTCGGTTGGACCAAAACGTTACGAAGGGAAACAGAGAGTTTGCAATCCCATCTCGGTGAGACCAAGATCCCTATCGGTGAGACCGAAGTGACTAAGGTTTCTGGCAGTAGCTATGTCAAGTGAACTTGGTGGCGCCGGATAGAAGATTTTGGTGGGGCCGAGTTTGACTTTTGGTTAGGAACATATCTGGATATGGGAAAGTAATAGAGGGTTTTGAAGGAAATATGCCCTAGAGGCAATAATAAAGTTATTATTTATTTCCTTATTTCATGATAAATGTTTATTATTCATGCTAGAATTGTATTAACCGGAAACATAATACATGTGTGAATACATAGACAAACTAAACATCACTAGTATGCCTCTACTTGACTAGCTCATTAATCGAAGATGGTTATGTTTCCTAACCATAGACATGTGTTGTCATTTGATTAACGGGATCACATCATTAGGAGAATGATGTGATTGACATGACCCATTCCATTAGCTTAGCACCCGATCGTTTAGTATGTTGCTATTGCTTTCTTCATGACTTATACATGTTCCTATGACTATGAGATTATGCAACTCCCGTTTGCCGGAGGAACACTTTGTGTGCTACCAAACGTCACAACGTAACTGGGTGATTATAAAGGAGCTCTACAGGTGTCTCCAAAGGTACATGTTGGGTTGGCGTATTTCGAGATTAGGATTTGTCACTCCGATTGTCGGAGAGGTATCTCTGGGCCCTCTCGGTAATGCACATCACATAAGCCTTGCAAGCATTGCAACTAATGAGTTAGTTGCGAGATGATGTATTACAGAACGAGTAAAGAGACTTGCCGGTAACGAGATTGAACTAGGTATTGAGATACCGATGATCGAATCTCGGGCAAGTAACGTACCGATGACAAAGGGAACAACGTATGTTGTTATGCGGTCTGACCGATAAAGATCTTCGTAGAATATGTGGGAGCCAATATGAGCATCCAGGTTCCGCTATTGGTTATTGACCGGAGACGTGTCTCGGTCATGTCTACATTATTCTCGAACCCGTAGGGTCCGCACGCTTAAGGTTTCGATGACAGTTTCATTATGAGTTTATATGTTTTGATGTACCGAAGGAGTTCAGAGTCCCGGATGAGATCGGGGACATGACGAGGAGTCTTGAAATGGTCGAGACGTAAAGATCGATATATTGGACGACTATATTCGTACATCGGAAAGGTTCCAAGTGATTCGGGTATTTTCGGAGGTACCGGGGAGTTACGGGAATACGAGGAAGAAGCAATGGGCCTTAATGGGCCTTAGTGGGAAGGACCAGGAGGTGGCGCATGCCCCTCCCAAGCCCAGTACGAATTGGACAAGGGGTTTGGGGTGCGGCCCCTCTCTCCCTTCCTTCCCCTCTTCCCCCCTTTCCCCCCTTCTCCTAGTTGGACTAGGAAAGGAGGAAACCTACTCCAACTAGGAGTAGGAATCCTACTCCCCTGGCGCGCCCCTCCTAGGGCCGGCCTCCTCCCCCTTGCTCCTTTATATACGGGGGCAGGGGGCACCCCATGGACAGAACAATTGATCCTTGAGATCTCTTAGCCGTGTGCAGTGCCCCCCTCCACCATACTCCTCGATAATATTGTAGCGGTGCTTAGGTGAAGCCCTGCGAAGGTAGAACATCAAGATCGTCACCACGCCATCGTGCTGACGGAACTCTTCCGCGACACTTTGCTGGATCGGAGTCCGGGGATCGTCATCAAGCTGAACGTGTGCTAAAACTCGGAGGTGCCGTAGTTTCGGTGTTTGATCGGTCGGACCATGAAGACGTACGACTACATCAACCGCGTTGTCATAATGTTTCCGCTATTGGTCTACGAGGGTACGTAAACAACACTCTCCCCTCTCGTTGCTATGCATCACCATGATCTTGCGTGTGCGTAGGAAATTTTTGAAATTACTATGTTCCCCAACAGTGGTATCAGAGCCTAGGTTTTATGCGTTGATGTAATATGCACGAGTAGAACACAAGTGAGTTGTGGGCGATATAAGTCATACTGCTTACCAGCATGTCACACTTTGGTTCGGCGGTATTGTTGGATGAGCGGCCCGGACCGACATTACGCGTACGCTTACGCGAGACTGGTTTTACGGCCGTGTTATGCACACAGGTGACTAGCGGGTGTTAGTTTCTCCAACTTTAGTTGAACCGAGTGTGGCTATGCCCGGTCCTTGCGAAGGTTAAAACAGCACCAACTTGACAAACTATCGTTGTGGTTTTGATGCGTAGGTAAGATTGGTTCTTGCTAAACCCGTAGCAGCCACGTAAAACTTGCAACAACAAAGTAGAGGACGTCTAACTTGTTTTTGCAGGGCATGTTGTGATGTGATATAGTCAAGACGTGATGAGATATAAGTTGTATGAGATGATCATGTTTTGTTGAAGTTATCGGCAACTGGCAAAATCCTTATGGTTGTCTCTCTATTGCATAAGATGCAAGCGCCAAATAATTGTTTTACTTTATCGCTATGCGATAGCAATAGTTGCAAGAGCAATTGTTGGCGAGACGACCATGTAACGGCACATTGATATAGATCAAGATGATGGAGATCATGGTGTCATGCCGGTGACGATAGAGATCATGACAGTACTTTGGAGATGGAGATCAAAGGCGCAAAATGATCATGGCCATATCATGTCACATATTTTGATTTCATATGATGTTTATCTTTTATACATCTTATTTTTCTTAGTTCGACAATAGCTTTATACGATGATCTCTCACTAAATTTCAAGGTATAAGTGTTCTCCCTGAGTATGCACTGTTGCGAAAGTTCTTCGTGCTGAGACACCACGTGATGATCGGGTGTGATAGGCTCTACGTTCAAATACAACGGGTGCAAAACAGTTGCACACGCGGAATACTCAGGTTAAACTTGACGAGCCTAGCATATACAGGTATGGCCTTGGAACACTGGAGACCGAAAGGTCGAGCGTGAATCATGTAGATATGATCAACATAGTGATGTTCACCATTGAAAACTACTCCATCTCACGTGATGATCGGACATGGTTTAGTTGATTTGGATCACGTGATCACTTAGATGATTAGAGGGATGTCTATCTAAGTGGGAGTTCTTAAGTAATATGATTAATTGAACTTAAATTTATTATGAACTTAGTCCTGGTAGTATTTTGCAAATTATGTTGTAGATCAATAGCTCGCTTTGTTGCTTTCATATGTTTATTTTGATATGTTCCTAGAGAAAATTGTGTTGAAAGATGTTAGTAGAAATGATGCGGATTGGATCCGTGATCTGAGGTTTATCCTCATTGCTGCACAGAAGAATATGTCCTTGATGCACTGCTAGGTGACAGACCTATTGCAGGAGCAGATGCAGACGTTATGAACGTTTGGCTAGCTCAATATGATGACTACTTGATAGTTTAGTGCACCATGCTTAACGGCTTAGAATCGGGACTTCAAAGACGTTTTGAACGTCATGGACCATATGAGATGTTCCAGGAGTTGAAGTTAATATTTCAAGCAAATACCCGAGTTGAGAGATATGAAGTCTCCAACAAGTTCTATAGCTAAAAGATGGAGGAGAATCGCTCAACTAGTGAGCATGTGCTCAGATTGTCTGGGTACTACAATCGCTTGAATCAAGTGGGAGTTAATCTTCCAGATAAAATAGTGATTGACATAATTCTCTAGTCACCATCACCAAGTTAGTAGAACTTCGTGATGAACTATAATATGCAAGGGATAACGGAAACGATTCCCAAGCTCTTCGTGATGCTAAAATCGACGAAGGTAGAAATCAAGAAAAATATCAAGTGTTGATGGTAGACAAGACCACTAGTTTCAAGAAAAGGGCAAAGGGAAGAAGGGGAACTTCAAGAAGAACGACAAGAAAGTTGCTGCTCAAGTGAAGAAGCCCAAGTCTGGTCCTAAGCCTGAGACTAAGTGCTTCTACTGCAAACGGACTGGTCACTGGAAGTGGAACTGCCCCAAGTATTTGGCGGATAAGAAGGATGGCAAAGTGAACAAAGGTATGTTTGATATACAGATTATTGATGTGTATTTTACAAGTGTTCGTAGCAACCCCTCGGTATTTGATACTGGTTCAGTTGCTAAGAGTAGTAACTCGAAACGGGAGTTGCATAATGAACATAGACTAGTTAAGGGTGAAGTGACGATGTGTGTTGGAAGTGGTTCCAAGATTGATATGATCATCATCGCACACTCCCTATACTTTTGGGATTAGTGTTGAACCTAAATAAGTGTTATTTGGTGTTTGCGTTGAGCATGAATATGATTTGATCATGTTTATTGCAATATGATTATTCATTTAAGTAAGAGAATAAATTGTTGTTCTGTTTACATGAATAAAACCTTATATGGTTACACACCCAATGAAAATGGTTCATTGGATCTCGATCGTAGTGATACACATATTCATAATATTGAAACCAAAAGATGCAAAGTTAATAATGATGGTGCAATTTATTTGTGGCACTGCCGTTTAGGTCATATTGGTGTAAAGCGCATGAAGAAAATCCATGTTGATGGGCTTTTGAAATCACTTGATTATGAATCAGCTGATGCTTGCGAACCATGCCTCATGGGCAAGATGACTAAGACTCCGTTCTCCGGAACAATGGAGCGAGCAACAGATTTGTTGGAAATCATACATACTGATGTATGTGGTCCGATGAATATTGAGGCTCGTGGCAGGTATCATTATTTTCTAATCTTCACAGATTTGAGCAAATATGAGTATATCTACTTGATGAAACACAAGTCTGAAACATTTGAAAAGTTCAAAGAATTTCAGAGTGAAGTGGAGAATCATCGTAACAAAAATAAAAGTTTCTACGATATGATTGCAGAAGTAAAATATTTGAGTTACGAGTTTGGCCTTCAGTTAAAAACAATGTGAAATAGTTTCACTACTCACGCCACCTGGAACACCACAACATAATGGTGTGTCCGAACGTCATAACCGTACTTTATTAGATATGGTGCGATTTATGATGTCTCTTACCGATCTACCACTATCGTTTTGGGGTTATGCATTAGAGACAGCTGCATTCACGTTAAATAGGGCACCATCTAAATCCGTTGAGACGACACCGTATGAACTATGGTTTGGCAAGAAACCTAAGCTGTCGTTTCTTAAAATTTGAGGTTGCAATGCTTATGTGAAAAAGTTTCAACCTGATAAGCTCAAACCCAAATCGGAGAAGTGCGTCTTCATAGGATACCCAAAACAAAATGTTGGGTACACCTTCTATCACAGATCCGAAGGCAAGATATTCGTTGCTGAGAATGGATCCTTTCTAGAGAAGGAGTTTCTCTCGAAAGAAGTGAGTGGGAGGAAAGTAGAACTTGATGAGGTAACTGTACCTGCTCCCTTATTGGAAAGTAGTTCATCACAGAAATATGTTCCTGTGACTACTACACCAATTAGTGAGGAAGCTAATGATGATGATCATGTAACTTCAGATCAAGTTGCTACCGAACCTCGTAGGTAAACCAGAGTGATATCCGCACCAGAGTGGTACGGTAATCCTGTTCTGGAGGTCATGTTACTTGACCATGACGAGCCTACGAACTATGAGGAAGCGATGATGAGCCCAGATTCCGTGAAATGGCTTGAGGCCATGAAATCTGAGATGAGATCCATGTATGAGAACAAAGTATGGACTTTGGTTGACTTGCCCATTGATCGGTAAGCAATTGAGATTAAATGGATCTTCAAGAGGAAGACGGACGCTGATAGTAGTGTTACTATCTACAAAGCTAGACTTGTCGAAAAAGGTTTTTGACAAAGTTCAAGGTGTTGACTACGATGAGATTTTCTCACTCGTATCGATGCTTAAAGTCTGTCCGAATCATGTTAGCAATTGCCGCATTTTATGAAATCTGGCAAATGGATAACAAAACTGCAATCCTTAATGGATTTCTTAAAGAAGAGTTGTATATGATGCAACCAGAAGGTTTTGTCAATCCTGAAGGTGTTAACAAAATGTGCAAGCTCCAGCGATCCATCTATGGACTAGTACAAGCATCTCGGAGTTGGAATATACACTTTGATGAGTTGATCAAAGCATATAGTTTTATACAGACTTGCGTTGAAGCCTGTATTTACAAGAAAGTGAGTGGGAGCACTACAGCATTTCTGATAAGTATATGTGAGTGACATATTGTTGATCGGAAATAATGTAGAATTATTTTGTAAAGCATAAAGAAGTGTTTGAAAGGAGTTTTTCAAAGAAATACCTCGGTGAAGCTGCTTACATATTGAGCATCAAGATCTATAGAGATAGATCAAGACGCTTGATAAGTTTTTTTTCAATGAGTACATACCTTGACAAGATTTTGAATTAGTTCAAAATGGAACAGTCAAAGAAAGAGTTCTTGCCTGTGTTACAAGGTGTGAAATTGAGTAAGACTCAAAGCCCGACCACGACAGAAGATAGAAAGAGAATGAAAGTCATTCCCTATGCCTCAGCTATAGGTTCTATAAAGTATGCCATGCTATGTACTAGATCTATTGTATACCCTACACTGTTTTTGGCAAGGGAGTACAATAGTGATCTAGGAGTAGATCACTGGACATCGGTCAAAATTATCCTTAGTGGAATAAGGATATGTTTCTCAATTATGGAGGTGACAAAAGGTTCGTCGTAAAAGGATTACGTCGATACAAGTTTTGGCACTGATCCAGATGACTCTAAGTCTTCATCTGGATACATATTGAAAGTGAAAGTAGCTCCGTGCAGAGCATTGTAGACATAGAAATTTGCAAAATACATACGGATCTGAATTTTGGCAGACTCGTTGACTAAGCTTCTCTCACAAGAAAAACATGATCACACCTTAGTACTCTTTGGGTGTTAGTCACATATAGATGTGAACTAGATTACTGACTCTAGTAAACCCTTTGAGTGTTGGTCACATGACGATGTAAACTATGGGTGTTAATCACATGGTGATGTGAACTATTGATGTTAAATCACATGGCGATGTGATCTAGATTATTGACTCTAGTGCAAGTGAGAGACTGAAGGAAATATGCCCTAGAGGCAATAATAAAGTTATTATTTATTTCCTTATTTCATGATAAATGTTTATTATTCATGCTAGAATTGTATTAACTGGAAACATAATACATGTGTGAATACATAGACAAACTAAACGTCACTAGTATGCCTCTACTTGACTAGCTCATTAATCGAAGATGGTTATGTTTCCTAACCGACGATCGAATCTCGGGCAAGTAATGTACCGATGACAAAGGGAACAACGTATGTTGTTATGCGGTCTGATCGATAAAGATCTTCGTAGAATATGTGGGAGCCAATATGAGCATCCAGGTTCCGCTATTGGTTATTGACTGGAGACGTGTCTCGGTCATGTCTACATTGTTCTCGAACCCGTAGGGTCCGCACGCTTAAGGTTTCGATGACAGTTTCATTATGAGTTTATATGTTTTGATGTGCCGAAGGAGTTCGGAGTCCCGGATGAGATCGGGGACATGACGAGGAGTCTCGAAATAGTCGAGACGTAAAGATCGATATATTGGACGACTATATTCGGACATCGGAAAGGTTCCGAGTGATTTGGGTATTTTCGGAGGTACCGGGGAGTTACGGGAATACGAGGAAGAAGCAATGGGCCTTAATGGGCCTTAGTGGGAAGGATCAGGAGGTGGCGCGCGCCCCTCCCAAGCCCAGTCCAAATTGGGCAAGGGGTTTGGGGCGCGGCCCCTCTCTCCCTTCCTTCCCCTCTTCCCCCTTTCCCCCCTTATCCTAGTTGGACTAGGAAAGGAGGAAACCTACTCCAACTAGGAGTAGGAATCCTACTCCCCTGGCGCGCCCCTCCTAGGGCCGGCCTCCTCCCCCCTTTCTCCTTTATATACGGGGCTAGGGGGCACCCCATGGACACAACAATTGATCCTTGAGATCTCTTAGCCGTGTGCGGTGCCCCCCTTCACCATACTCCTCGATAATATTGTAGCGGTGCTTAGGCGAAGCCCTGCGAAGGTAGAACATCAAGATCATCACCACGCCGTCGTGCTGACGGAACTCTTCCCCGACACTTTGCTGGATCGGAGTCCGGGGATCGTCATCGAGATGAACATGTGCTAAAACTCGGAGGTGCCGTAGTTTCGATGCTTGATTGGTCGGACCGTGAAGACGTACGACTACATCAACCGCGTTGTCATAACGCTTTCGTTGTCGGTCTACGAGGGTACGTAGACAACACTCTCCCCTCTCGTTGCTATGCATCACCATGATCTTGCGTGTGCGTAGGAAATTTTTTAATACTACATTCCCCAACAGGTTTTTGGAGCATATCACTAAGCATTTTGAGCAAGCAACTCATTAAGCAACACCTCACCCCCTTTTAAGAGTATTGGTTTTTCCTATGGACTCAATGTGATCTTGGATCACTAAAAGTAAAATGTAGAGTCTTGTGCTTTGAGATTGAGCCAATGTTTTGTCCTTAGCATTTTGAGGGGTCCACTTTCTAATCCATACCATGCCAATCACTGAGCTTTTCCTGAAATATTTATCTTCAAGTAGCATTGGCTCAATGAGCTATATGTTGTTAGGAATTACCAAAACCACCCAGGGATAGTTGCACTTTCAAGGGGCGCACGGGATCTGGTGATCTGGTCAATGCGGCTGGACGAAGCAGGCTCATCCTCGTCCTCGGACGAAACAGGGGCGGGGTCAAAGCAGAGGTCGCAGGCAAGCAGTGGTGATGTAGGAGAGCGATGATGGCGAACTTGGCGCGCGAGGGAGAGGAGCTCGGGCTGGAGGAGAGGTCCGGCAGGGCAGCGGATGGTGGAGGGCACGGCCATGGCTGAGGCCCTGGTGGACTTGGGCGGCTTGCAGGTGTGGGCGCAGGAGGAGGCTGGTGAAGCTGCAGGGTTTGAAGCAGAGGAGGACCAAACGGGCAGTGGTGCGGTTGGAAGCAGTTCCGAGGAAGGCGGTCAACGCGGCTGGGACGAGCGGGCGCTCGCTGGATACATCGTCCTCCTTGCACAGCAGAAGCAGGGGAGACCGATAGGGTCCTGGACGGCGCCGCGGGGATTGGGTGGCGAGGTAGGAGACGGCAGCTTGGCGCGGTTTTGATGAAGGGCAATGCCAGAACGGTCGGGGCGTGGGTCTTCAAGGCGGCGAGGAGCTACGGGTCGGCGGCCAAGGATCCATGGCGGTCGCTACCGCGGTTGTCGATGGCGGGCTTCCTGCTCACATAAAGAGAGAAAGGCAGGGAGATGAGAGATGAAAACTGGAGGAGCACGGGAAGATGAAGAAGAAGGGGACGTCGGCGCTCATCTCCGACGAACTTGCCGGCGGCGAAGTGGCACCAGGCGAAGGGGATCGAGCGCAGAGGCGCAAGAGGAGGAGCTCGGGCACTGTGCTGCCGCTCTGGATCGAGAGGAGGGGATCTGGGGTGTGGGTGGTTAGCTCGGGCGAGATCCCGAGGGAGATTTGCTGGAGTGGCGGTGGTGAGGACAAACCTCCTCGAGTTTAGGGTTTGGCTTAGGGGTCGGTCTAGTATATATAACAAAAGAATTTTAGGAAGGGACTGGAATGAACCTCCGATCGTAATCGGACGACTGAGAAAAAAATAGGTAGGGAGTCCAAAAAATAAAACGAAGATGTTTTATAGAGGTTTGGGGATGTTCCGGACCCATCGGTCACAACTGCTCGGGTCGGGTCCGGGACAGTTTCCGGACGCGTGCGAGGGGTGACTATGCAGAGAGGTTAGGTGGTTTGACAAGAGGGAACCGAGAACCCAGTTGGTCTCGAAATGATCAACAAAGATGAGGGGTTTGATGGGCTCAAAAAAGAGAGAGAAGAGAGTGGTCCGAGAGGAAAGAGGAGGAATGCAGCCCGACGACTGTTTTCGGAGATCGAAAACGTCCGACGTTTTGACCGACTATATTGCCGCTATAATTATCCGTTGGAGCCTCAAACGGACGCCGAATGCGATGAAACTTGGCAGGCGGCCTACTGACAACATAACAACACCTCATGCCAACTTTCAACCAATTCCGAGAATATTTTCTGGCCACTTATAAAATACTATTTTGGAGGTGCCGCGGGCGCGTGCAAGTGTGTCCGGGCTCAGAACGGACAACATAAGGAACGGGGAGGCCGAGACGGATGCAAGTTTTGAAAACATGATGCTGCAATGCACATGATGACATGGCAAGATGCAACACGCAAGCGAATGACAAGGCAACACCAGCGAATAACTGGAAGACTCCTGGCGCAATGGTCTCGGGGCGTTACATACAACCTTTCTGATAAGTATATGTGAATGACATATTGTTGATCGGAAATGATGTAGAATTTTCTGGAAAGCATAAAGGAGTATTTTAAAGGAGTTTTTCAAAGAAAGACCTCGGTGAAGCTGCTTACATATTGCGCATCAAGATCTATAGAGATAGATCAAGACGCTTGATAAGTTTTTTCAATGAGTACATACCTTGACAAGTTTTTGAAGTAGTTCAGAATGGATCAGTCAAAAAAGCAGTTCTTGCCTGTGTTGCAAGGTGTGAAGTTGAGTAAAGACTCAAAACCCGACCACGGCAGAAAATAGAAAGAGAATGAGAAGTCATTCCCTATGCCTCAGTCATAGGTTCTATAAAGTATGCTATGCTATGTAGCAGACCTATTGTGTACCTCACCATGAGTTTGGCAAGAAGGTACAATAGTGATCCAGGAGTGGATCACTGGACAACAGTCAAAATTATCCTTAGTGGAATAAGGACATGTCTCTCGGTTATGGAGGGGACAAAAAGTTCGTCGTAAAGGGTTACGTTGATGCAAGCTTTGACACTGATCCAGATGACTCTAAGTCTCAATCTGGGCACATATTGAAAGTGGGAGCAATTAGCTAGAGTAGCTCCGTGCAGAGCATTGTAGACGAAGAAAATTTGCAAAATACATACGGCTCTGAATGTGGCAGACCCGTTGACTAAACTTGTCTCACAAGCAAAACATGATCATACCTTATTACTCTTGGGTGTTAATCACATAGCGATGTGAACTAGATTATTGACTCTAGTAAACCTTTTGAGTGTTGGTCACATGGCGATGTGAACTATGGGTGTTCACTACTAGGGAAAACCTTATACACAGAATCTTAGCAGCAGCGCGGTCTAAAAACAGGCGCTACTGCTAATTACCAGCAGCGAGCTTCAGTAAAGAGCGCTACTAATGACTAAGTAGCAGTAGCACTCTAGGTGAAAAGAGCGCTACTACTATAATTGCCACGGTGTTGCCCCCAGGCTAGATATAGTAGTAGCACCCTTCCCGTGGACGCGCTACTGCTAAAGAACTTAGTAGTAGCGATTTTCTTCAAAACTCACTGCTGCTAAGTATCACCGCAACTAATTAAGTTTAGTCCCATACTGCTAAGCGAACAAGGTGTTTACCACCTTAAAAATGTTACTTCTCAACCTATCTCGAGCGCTTGGTCTTCATTGAACTAGATGTGTATGATTTGTGGTTGCAATATGAATCCTCGCCTGTACCTATACAGGTACAGTGAGGATTCATGTTGACTATTTAGATTATACACAAAAAGATCAATGATGACCAATGTATATTTTTGATGTTTTTACATTGCTTAGACTTATAGCGTTTTTTCAGGACAAAGCGTTACTGATATTGGGATAAACAAAAGAAATAACTGCTTCCATTAGCAGTAGCGGTTTTCTCTAAAACGCGCTATAGATAAGTTAGCTATAGCGCGTTTTCCATATGAGCGCTACTGCTAGTTCGAGTTAACCACCCCCCGAATCAAAATTTTGCTAAGTCCTCCTTTCTCCCCCACCCCGGCCGGTTCCCCTACTCCTATCACCGCCGCCCGAGCCCGAGCGCGCCTGCCCTCACCGCTGCCGCCGCCCGCCCTCAACCTCACCGCCGCCGCTCGCGACCACACTGTCGCGGCCCTCGACCTCACCGCCGCCGCCCTCGACCGAGCCCGCCGCCCTCGACCGAGCCCGCCGCCCAGGACCGCCGCCTCCCGATCCCGAGCCCGCCCTCGCCGCCCCTCCGTCGTCGAGCACCTCCCCGCCAACGTCTCTCCCTCTGTAAGCCCCCCACCCCTCCCCCACCCCCTCTCTCTTTGCTTAGTTAGTAGATGATTTTAGTAGTAGTAGATGTTAATTTAGGGTTCATAGATAATGATTTTTAGAAGTAGTGATGGTAAACTAGTTGTATAATTAGCAGTAGTAGATGTTAATTAGTAGTAGATGTAGTAGTTAGATGTTAATTAGTAGTAGATGTAGTAGTTAGATGTTAATTAGTAGTAGTAGATGTGCTAGTTTCTTTCTATTTATAGTAAGTTTATATTTATTAAGAACAAGTTGAATTAATAGAACTAGTTAGTAAAAACTTGTTGCTATTTTTTTAGTTAAAGCAATTTTTCTCGCATCGACGTGGACGATGCCTATCCCGCATCCTCGTCGTCGAGTCGGCGGAGGACGACACCTGCTTGACCAGATGGGCCATGTCCGGGACTGGGCTCCGCCGGGGTGGTACTGGGAGGCGCTACCTACCGGGGGGCGCAGGTTGGTGAGGAGCCAGCCTGTCGTTGACCCGAACCTTCTTTGGTGGCGGTCGCGTGGGCCAGTGACGGTGCAGAGGCTCGAGGACTCCACGGAGGTGGTGCATCACCGTGTCAGTGAGGAGGACGTGCACGTCCATCGCTACTTGTTTGCGTTGGAGCACAGGTTCTCCAATACCTGGCAGGTTCTCCAAGAATCTCACTGGAGCTATGATCCCGTGATGGTTCCTTCTCTGTGGGTGTCCACCGCCCGCGCCGATACCCGTCGTGTACTAGGGTTTTAGTTGTACTAGTGATGTTATATGTATGACACTATTCGGGATGTATTAGTGATAATATTCGATGATGTACGGACGCATGAGATGATTTACTTTTGCTTATTGAATGCATGCTAATTTGAGTCCTATGAGATATTTTGAAATGTATATCTTGTGTTGCTCAATATCCAAGTGGCCGGTCATGTTTGCAGGTTACACCTCCAAGTGGCCTATGTTTTGCCGGAGTGTTGATTCATTTCCGTTCTGGCAAATTTCAGGCGCTCGATATGTCCTATTTTAGCAAAGATCATGCCGGATTTTTCCGTGAATTTTGGCATGACTTTTGCCAGAATATGTAGGAAATATCGAGTGCCCCGGATTTGTGTGTTGAGTATCCTAGTAGTGGTCTTCTATCGATTTTCAATTAATGTTTTAACTATGAACATAGGAAATGTCTGACGACAAAAAGGATTTCGGTATTTGCAAATACTGCGAAGACGAGCGCGGCCTGTGCGACGGAATCTTCCTAGATGATGATAGGCGCTTCAGCATCAAGCTGGACGAGAACTTCGAAGTGGATACAGTAAGTCACAACGACAAGTCTTTTTTCGTAATTAAGCATGACATCTGCTTCATGTGCTTCAAATTATATTTTTTTACTATTCTACTAGCGTATCCCCTACCATGCAAGAGTTTTTGTATTGGATAAGATAGGTTTCAGTCATACTATGGAGGTAAAGAGAGTTTACTTGAATACCGAGCATGGTTATATTTTCCACGCAAAATTATACAATTCAGACGACTACACCTATTTTGGATGCAAAACATGGCGAGCACTATGCAAGACTTATGCACTTGAGCCTGATATGGTTATCACCTTTGATATTCGTCCGAAAGATGATATTGAAGGTAATACCGACATCTGGGTCGATGTGCAGACGCCTCCAGTTACACCATTATGTAAGTTTCTCAACCATATTTATGTCGTTGATATTGTTTATTCAAAAAGAGTTGACAACTAATTTGTATTGTCAGCTTATTTCGGTGCAAGCAAACATGTCCAGCGCTTGGTAGACAGGACCTACTACTGTCCCGGGGCTAAACTAAACTGCGAGGAGCTAAGTCATTATGTTTCATGGCTTGAGGATCTTGATACTGTCAAGACAAATTTTATGTTTCATGGCTCCAACTTGATCAAGGAGGAGAGCTACACATGTTTTATGTTATTTTACCTAAGAGAGAGCAGCAGGAGTGATTAGCTAGCTAGAAATGAGTTTGAGGATGATGATGTGCTACACTATTACTATGATGATAAAATAGCTAGTGTTGGTGGTAATGACTATGATGATTATTATTAGCTAGTGTTGGTGGTGATTAGCTAGCTAGAATGAGAGTTTGAAGATGATGATGTGTGCTACACTATGACTATGATAATTAAATAGCTAATGTTGGTGGTAATGACTATGAGGATGATTAAATAGCTTGTGTTGGCGGATTAGATTCAAGTGGAGGCAACATGTGGTGCACATCGAAAGTACTACTAGTCCAAACTAGATCAAGTTTGGATTTGTAGTATACTTTTGACATGCACCACATATTGCCTCCACTTGAAACTAATCCACCTTCATTTGACACACTGTTATGGACATAATGATGTAAACCTCATAACTGGTATTGTACCAATATTTATACGATAAATACACTAAAAATAAAAAAATAAAAAAAAGAATACTAGTAGCGATGGACGGAAAACGCATTGCCAGTAGTTACATTAGTAGTAGCGCGGGATTGAACAAACGCTGCAGCTACTTGTCCTAGCAGTAGCGCGTGTAACACGTGCTACTGCTAAGGAATAGCTGTAGCGCCTTATCAGTAGCGCATATCCCCGCGCTACTGATAGGCCTAAAACCCGCGCTGCTGCTAGCCTTTTCCCTAGTAGTGGTT
This sequence comes from Triticum urartu, assembly GCF_003073215.2. Taxonomy (NCBI): domain Eukaryota; kingdom Viridiplantae; phylum Streptophyta; class Magnoliopsida; order Poales; family Poaceae; genus Triticum; species Triticum urartu. Next base: position 370,940,149 of record NC_053024.1, read on the forward strand.
AGTCACATAAAGATGTGAACTATTGGTGTTAAATCACATGGCGATGTGAACTAGATTATTGACTCTAGTGCAAGTGGGAGACTGAAGGAAATATGCCCTAGAGGCAATAATAAAGTTGTTATTTATATTTGCTTATATCATGATAAATGCTTATTATTCATGCTAGAATCGTATTAACCGAAAACTTAGTACATGTGTGAATACATAGACAAACAGAGTGTCCCTAGTATGCCTCTACTTGACTAGCTCGTTAATCAAAGATGGTTAAGTTTCCTAGCCATAGACATGTGTTGTCATTTGATGAACGAGATCACATCATTAGAGAATGATGTGATGGACTAGACCCATCAGTTAGCTTAGCACTATGATCGTTTAGTTTATTGCTATTGCTTTCTTCATGACTTATACATGTTCCTATGACTATGATATTATGCAACTCCCGAATACAGGAGGAACACCTTGTGTGCTATCAAACGTCACAACATAACCGGGTGATTATAAAGATGCTCTACACGTGTCTCCGATGGTGTTTGTTGAATTGGCATAGATCGAGATTAGGATTTGTCACTCCGTGTATCGGAGAGGTATCTTTGGGCCCTCTCAGTAATGCACATCACTATGAGTCTTGCAAGCAATGTGACTAATGAGTTAGTCACGGGATGATGCATTATGGAACGAGTAAAGAGATTTTCTGGTGACGACATTGAACTGGGTATAATGATACCGACGATCGAATCTCGGGCAAGTAACATACCGACGAAAAAGGGAACAACGTATGTTGTTATGCGGTTTGACCAATAAAGATCTTCGTAGAATATGTAGGAACCAATATGAGCATCCAAGTTCCGCTATTAGTTATTGACCGGAGATGAGTCTCGGTGATGTCTACATAGTTCTCAAACCTGTAGGGTCCGCACGCTTAACGTTCGGTGATGATAAGTATTATGAGTTATGTGATTTGATGTACTGAAGGTTGTTCGGAGTCCCAGATGAGATCACGGACATGAATAGGAGTCTTGAAATGGTCGAGACATAAAGATTGATATATTGGAAGGTTATGTTTGGACACGGAAAGGTTTTGGATAGGTTCCGGCATTTTTCGGAGTATCGAGGGGTTACCGGAACCCCCCGGGGGGTTAACAGGCCTTCATGGGCTTTCATGGAAGAGAGGAGGAGGCGGTCAAGAGGAGGGGAGCGCCCCCCAAGCCCAATCCGAATTGGGAGGGGGGGCGGCCCCCCTTTCCTTCTCTCCCTCTTCCCTTTCCTTCCCCTCCTAGTTGGACTAGGAAAGGGGGGAACCTACTCCTAGTAGGAGTAGGATTCCCCCCTTGGGGCGCACCCTATGAGGCCGGCCGCCCCCCTCCTCCACTCCTTTATATACGGGGGAGGGGGGCACCCCATAGACACACAAGTTGATCTCTTAGCCGTGTGTGGTGCCCCCATCCATAGATTTCCACCTCGGTCATATTGTCGTAGTGCTTAGGCGAAGCCCTGCATCGGTAACTTCATCATCACCATAACCACACCATCGTGCTAACGAAACTCTCCCTCGGCCTCAGCTGGATCTAGAGTTCGAGGGACGTCACCGACCTGAACGTGTGCAGATCACAGAGGTGCCGTGCATTCGGTACTTGATCAGTTGGATCGCGAAGACCTTCGACTACATCAACTGCGTTACTTAATGCTTCCACTTTCGTTCTACGAGGGTATGTGGACTCACTCTCCCCGCTCGTTTCTATGCTTCTCCTAAATAGATCTTGCGTGATTGTAGGATTTTTTTTGAAATACTACGTTCCCCAACAGTGCCAGCCCTAGCTCCCCGTCCAAGCCTAGGGGGCAGCGGCCCCCCTTCCTTGCCAAGGGGGTAGCGCCCCCTATATCTGAAGTTCTTGAGAAGGAACATGAGCTTGACGTGCAAACTTTTGGCATCCATCACACTTACGCATGATATCCTCAGCTTCTGCATGAGCCGTGAGCCAGTAAAAACCGTGTCGAAGTGCCTTCGCCACCAGGGATCTTGAGTCAGCGTGATGACCACAGTCACCAGAGTGAATCTCATTGAGGATCTCTCATCCTTCATCAGGGGAAACACATCATTGAAAAACACCGGTGATGCTTCTTCTATGCAACTCGCTGTTGGCAATAGTCATGGACTTGGAGAGTGAACGATTTGACGAGCAATGAGTTCATTCTCAGGGAGCTCGCTGTGAGTCAAATAAGCCAAATAAGGGCCGTCCAATCTGGTATGGCATGAAGAGCCACCACCAATTGTGCCTCTGGGTCAGGTATAGCAAGATCTTCCTTGAACGGCAATTTGACAGAAGGATTATGGAGAACATCAAGGATCACATTGGGAGGGACCGGCTTACGCTGAGAGCCGAGTCATGAAAGAGCATCAGCCACCTCATTGAGTCGCCGATCTATATGGTCCACTTGATATCCTATAAAGTGTCATGCAATATTGGTCCCTGCCTGTCTATAAGATGCCATGAGGGGGTCTTCGGAATCCCACTTTCTAGAAACTTGCTAAGCAACCAGATCAGAGTTGCCGAGGCACCTGACCTAGCTAAGATTCATTTCCCTAGCCATACGGATGCCATGAAGCGGGGCCTCTGTCGGTGTTCTCGGAACGGGGGTCCCCAGACTTGCCTGCCTGCAGCCCGCGGCGTGGCGGAGCCAGCAGGCCGTATGGACCATCTTCATCAATGAAGCATCCAAGACCCTCGCGAGGGGCCAAGCCTCGCGAGGCGGACGACGTTAAGACCTTCTTAGGAGTGGCCTGGTCAGGCAGGCTCACAAGGAGCAGAGGTATCAAGGCGAGGCGAACCTCACGAGGCTCTCGTGACGTAAGCCATGACGATCGACACCAGGCGGGCACCAGGCGGGCGCCAGCGTGCGCAGCGTCCTTGTTTCCTCTTTGGTGCAAGGGAGGCAAGCGCAGCCGCGGAGTACCGAGGCCTGAGGCAAAGGTTGCCATTTCGATGCAACAAGACCAAGACCAGGAGGACTGCAAGACGGAGGTCATCATGGAGCCCAAGACAGCGTCACCACCAGAGCATTGTGTAGGGGAAGACTACTTTTGTCAGGATAGCTTGTACTAGTTGTCCCCCTTCAAATTAGCCCGCCATTGTTGGCTCCCTTCCCGCTCGATATTTGGGAAGAGGATCAAGGCCTCTATAAATAGGACTAGCCACCACCATGGGAAGGGACAGATCGAATCCCCGCACTACAAGTTCATACGCACAAGAACACCTCAACCTCATGAGGCAGTTCTTCCCTTGTACTGTTCATCATCAGCCCAAGAGGCAATCCACCACCACCACACTGGAGTAGGGTATTACACCACAATGGTGGCCCGAGCCAGTATAAACCCTGTGTCTTTCTGTGTTGCGAGTTCGTCGAGTTCGTCCGCAAGATCCTAGCAAGCTAGAGCGTAGATTGGTAGAAGGGAAATACTTCGCGCGCACCCCAGTGTTGGAACCTTAAGGGTAGCCAGAACCCCACATCCGACATTTGGTGCACCAGGTAGGGGTGCGCCATAGCTTCCTTTCCGCCAGTCTGTCGCTCCGTCGTCTCCATGTCGGACGCTCGCCGTGCTCGAGCTGAGCGTCGGGCCGCCCTCGCTGCCCGCGTCGCTCAGACAGCTCCCGTCGGCGGGCCACCTCGTCGTTCTCCGTCCCCCACCGCCAACACTACCATCGTCCCGGTAGGGAACGAGCAGCAGGCGTCCTTGCTGCATCCTTCAATGTGGCAGGATGACCGCACCACTACTCCATCACTCACCCCTACTGGTTCTTCATCCCACGCGCACCGCGCTGCCATGGAAGCATGGGTTGCACTCATCGCAGCAAACAAGCTCCCGCGTTACCGCCCCGTCGACGACCTCTATGAGGAGTGGCTCGACCGCGTCGCCGAGCTCGTCTGTGCCGCAGGGGGCTCTCCGACGCCGTCCCACTCTCTGCCTCCCCCTCAACCAGCCGCGGGTGACGGGGCTCATGGCGTGCCTCCACCGCCTCGTCCCCAAGACGGTGCCCTGGCACCAAGGCGCGCGCCTCCGCGGTGTTATCCACCACGCCCGGCGCCCGCGCATGAAGAAAGAAGCTGCCAAGAAACCCCGCGGCCGCGAGAAGCTGCACCGGCGCTCCCCGCGCCACCTCGTCAAGACCGCGTGCCGCCTGTAGTGGCGCATCACAGACCTCGCCAAGACCAAGCTCCGCCTTAGAAGCGGGCCCCGGCGACCATGGCTGGCTGCCGTGCCTTCACCCCCGAGCTGCGTAGCGTCGCCTGGCCAGGCAAGTTCAAGCCAGATCTACCTCCTCGATACGATGACACCGCCGACCCTGCAGAGTTCCTGCAGCTCTATGAGCTGAGCATCGAAGCGGCTAACGGCGTCGAAAAAGTCATGGTGAACTGGCTTCCCATGGCTCTCAAGGATGGGGCCTGCTCCTGGCTCCTGAACCTGCAGCACGGCTCGATCTCCTCCTGGGACGAGATGCGCGACCGCTTCGTCGCCAACTTCCAGGGCACTCGCGACCGCCCACCGGCCGCGGGCGATCTACGCCGCATCAAGCAACAGCCAGGAGAGACCCTCTAGAAGTACATCCAGCGCTTCAACAACACCCGCCTCAAGATCCCCAAGGTCACGGACGAAGCCATCATCTCCGCGTTCTCAGACGGTGTCCGTGACATCAAGATGAAGGAAGAGCTGGCTATCCACGAGGAGCTTTGCACATCTCAGGAGCTGTTCAACCTGGCGACCAAGTGCGCAAGAGCTGAGGAGGGGCGCCTCTCTCTCCTTGAGCTGCCAGCTGCAGGAGTGGAGGAGAAGAAGGCCAAGGCCAAGGACGTGAAGCGCAAAGAGGCAGTAGTGCTCGCAGCGGAGCCCGACACCAAGCGAGGCAGAGATCAGCCCGAGTCATCCAAGAACGGCCGCCCGTTCTGCGCCTTCCACAACCTGAACACCCACAACACCAGCGACTGTCAAGAGCTCAGAGCCATTCGGGAAGGACGCTTCGGTCGATGCCCCAAGCGCAACAACCGGGGCTACAGCCGTAGAGGCAGATGCTGGGACGACCGTGGCCCGCGCCAGGAGTGGCGCGACCAGCCTCGCGAGGACCGCTGGCAGGACCAACCTCGCGAGGTCGCCTGGAGGGACCCGCCTCGTGAGGATCGCCCCCAGGGCAATGCTGGTCTTCCCCCGTTGCCGCCTCCAAGAAGGAACGACCACCACCACCAAGACGAGGGGGCTGGGGGCTTCCAGGAGCCGCGTGCGATCGCTTGCATCTTAGGTGGTGCTCAGGCCCCAGCCTCTCAGCGCATCTTCAAACAGTTCACTCGCGAGGTGAACGCGACGCTCCCCAAGCTCGAGGCCACGCGCCCGCTCAGGTGGTCTCAATGCGCCATCACCTTCAACTCGGCAGACCAACTCAAGTATGCAGCCACCACTGGCACCTTGCCTATGCTACGCTCCCCAGTCATCAGCAATGTGCAAGTCACCAAGACTCTCATCGATGCCGGCGCATGCCTCAACGTCCTATCCGTCGACACATTCGACAACCTCCAAGTGCCCTATGAGCAGCTCCAACCAACCAAGCCTTTCTCAGGAGTGACTGACGGCTCCACCACACCGATAGGGCAGGTCCGCCTGCCTGTCACCTTCGGGGAGCGAAAGAACTACCGCACCAAGCTCATCGACTTCAACGTCGCGCACATCCGCCTGCCATACAATGCCATCCTCGGGTATCTAGCCCTGGCCAAGTTCATGGCAGTCACTCACCATGGCTACAACGTCCTCAAGATGCCAGGAAGCGGGGGAATCATCACCATCCCATGTGAATAAAGGGATGCGGTGTGCTCCCTTGAGCGCGCCTTCCAAGCTGCAGCAATCGACAACCCTGACAGCAGAAGTGAAGGCCCTCCGGAGACCATCCCCAAGAAGAAGCTGTCGCGCCATGCAGGACCCCAAGAATATGGCGTCGCGTCAGGAACCTCGTCAGGATCAGCGCTCGCTCCAGGGGCGCCTCCCTCCACCGCATAGGAAAGCACGCCCGGCGCCCTCCTCAGGCAGGGCTCGGGGGCTCTCTCCTGGAGAGCCTCAGACCTTGCCAACCTCACGAGGGAGGCGCTTGGGCACCACTTGGAGGCGTGCCTCATGGCACACTTTCCTCAGGAGAGCACAGGGCAAGGAGTGCCCACCGCTCAGGAGTTCATCACCAAGACCATCGAAGAACTGCAAGAAGCAAGGGCCATGCGCGGCCACGGCCGCTCACAAGGCGCAGCGCCCCATCCAGGCAAGGAAGCCGGGCTACGCGCCTGCATCGACATCCCAGGGCCGCATCTCAGGAACGCTTATGGCCATCGCGTGTGGGAAGCTATGAGGGTCCACCACACAGCTACGTTCGCATGCCCTTTGGCTTGCCGAGCATGGCGTCGGCCTATCAGCACAATGTGAGGCAAGTCCTGACGGCTCAGGATGCCAGGTTTCGCGCCGTTCCAGAGGTGATGAGGACGGTCTTCAGGGAACCTCTCGAGCCCCCAGAGCCTCCCGAGGCTCAGGGTCCCGGTGGCTCATGAGGAGCTATTCCTTCAATGCGTGGCTTCAGCTGCACCAACTCTACTTCGTCTATAGAACCAGGTGACATCTTCCAAGTCCATCTAAGCTGGGAGCGCCCCTCGGGCTGCATTATTCCCAGGCCACATGGGTCCATCCCTGTGGCATGTATCCCTTTTGCTATGTTTTTAGCTTACCTTGTTGGGGGCGCCCCTCAGGCTGCATCAACCCCACGCCGCTCGGGCCAGGCCTAGTGGCATGTATCTTCCTGCATTTATCCAAGTCGATCTACTCTTCATGCTTAACCTGCCAACTGCTATCACTTGCTCGGTCACCGCTCACCACAGGTCCGTTCACCCTATGCAATTCACTTGCACGTTAAAAGGGGGGCTCCTGAGCATCGCGACTCAGGAGCTCTTACTGGCTCTCTAGCCCTCACCCCTGGCCTTGACCACAACATCGCGACCTGGCATACCAGCGGCGGCTGAGCTCGCTCGAGGGCCGGGACGTGAGGATGTAGAGTGCGTGCATCTAACCGCCTTGCAGGAACACACAGTCACCAAGACTCAAGACCAGGCACAACCTGCCTTGAGGTAGGGCCTCGTGGGTCCCGCGCTGGCTCACGAGTGCCTAGATACACCTCGCAGCCCTGCCGTGCAAGCCACGTGTCAGGGCGGGGCTGTACATGCCCCGGGGGCTCCTCCCGGAGGGCCCCCCATCCCACGCCCAAGTGGAAGATCCATGCTCCGCGCTGGCTGTCGACACTGCCGAGGAGCGGCTATGCCCGTGCACAAATGGAAGCACTATGCTTCGCGCTGGTGATAAACAACTGAGGGCGACCCCACAGTTGCACCAACCTCAGGGAGCCCAGAGCTCAGTGCCCAGCCTCACCACGACGCCTCCCCTCAGGAGAGTCGCACGAGGGGGCTGGGCACGGGGGCTGCGCTCGGGTCATGCCCAAGCGCACGCCACCCAACCAGGTCCCCCGGACCTGGGCGTCGCGCGCCCCTCCCGAGGCCTCGGCGAGGGCAGGTATGGAAATTGTTTGAACATCAAGGGGGACTCCTGAGCATCGCGACTCAGGAGCCTAACTGGTCTCGTAGCCCCTCACTCCTTGGTCCGTCCTGGTCTCCGGTCGGCCCAATGGCGGCTGAGGTATGCGCGGGGCCGGGCTCTGCCAACGTAGAACATTAATCTATCCTCACGAACTCTCCCTATATGCTGTTTGCACGTCAAGGGGGACTCCTGAGCATCGCGACTCATGAGCCTAACTAGTCACATAGCCCCTCACTCCTTGGACCGTCCTGGTCTCCGGTCGGCCCAATGGAGGTTGAGGTATGCGCAGGGCCGGGCTCTGCCGACGCAGAACAAAGCAAATAGGAAGGAAAATGCAAAATCTCGAAGCAAATATTACAAGCATATTGTTCTCACAATACCAAATGAAAAGTCTAAACGCCTCCACGAGGCCTGATGTATGTCGCAGGAATAAAACGAGAAGAATAGCCGCAGGTCACCCCTGGATGTCACCGTCGCATGCGGAAGGTGCTCCCCCGTGGGCGAGGATGTTCTCACCTTCACCACCAGCCGCAGGATCCGCGCCATCGCCAGACAGAGGATCGGAGATGAAGCCGTAGAACTTCCCCAACAAATCCTCCACTTGACCTTGAACAGCTGTGGCGGCGGCTTCGCGGAGGTCTCCATCCATAGGCTCCAGCAGCTCGTCAAGGCAGGCGTTGGGGTCGCGGAGGTGCAGATGGCTGAGGACGCGAGTCAGTGCGGCTGAAGACAGAACATGAGCTTCTGCCTCCGCCATGGGACCGAGGCCCTCAACAACCTCCTCAAGCGCCTTCACCATGAGAGGAAGCAGCTGGGCGGGGCCGTCCTCGTCAGTGTCCAGCGGCCTCTCCAGGCCGTGCTCGTAGAGCGTCCTCAGCGCCTTGCGAGATCTCTTCTTGAGATTGGCGAAGGCCACATGGTCTTCGACCAGGACTTGCGCCTTGGCGGCAAGATCGGCCTCCTTAGCCACCATTTTCTGCTCCAGCTCTTCCATCCGGGTGCGCTCGATAGCCTGCTTCTTCCCCAGCTCTCCCAGCTCAGCATCACGGTTCTTGACGGCCTCCTCCCGGGCCTTCATCTCCTTCTCCTATGATTGGCGGCGGCGTACCTCTTCAGCATGCTTGTCGCGCATGCTCTGCAACTCGCCCTCCAGCGCTTGGCAGCGGTCATGGGCGGCCTTGGCATCTTTCAGCGCCACCTCATGATCAGCTGCAGCGCCGACAGCCCCTTGCTTCTCCCTCTCGGAAGCCGCAACAGCCTGGCCCAGCACCGCGCGTACCGCCAGGTCAGAGTGAAGCCAGCCGGAGGCCAACTCCAGATGCCCGGCCACCAGGCGCGGGTTAGCGCTTAGGAGATCCGCCTACAGTTGGGTCATCTCTGAAAAGGCACGCTCCAAGACGGCAGCAGGAGCAGAGGAACCAAGGAGTGGAGGTGCAGCAGTAGGAGGAAATGGCGCCGTCACCAGGGCTTGGGAGACCGCGGGCCCCAGAGCAGCTGGGACCTCGTCAGCCGCGCCAAGCACCGCACCATCTGAGCCAGCGGGGCCATGGGGGCTGGCTTCACGCGGCGATGCTCCTCTTGGCCCCGTGAGGATGACCGGGCTGGGGAGACACGGGCGATGTTGCCTCCTTGCTCTGCGGAGGGAGGCACAACCGCCGTACCCTCCTTCCTCTTCTTCGCCGAAGACGTCGGCCTGATCAACCAAAGGCGAGCGTCAGGAAATAACAAGTACCAACAGGGATAGAGCGAAGTTCGAGACACCTACCGGTCCACCGCCAAGTACTTCACCTTTCTCTTATGAAGCTTGAGGCCTGACAGCATCGGGGCCTGAGGGGCAGGCGTCTAGGCCACGGCGGCACCATGTGGTGCGGAGGCAGAACCGGATCCAACCCTAGGAGGTGTTGGGGTGGAGGCGGTACCACGGTCAACCAACGACGACCAACCCTTCGTCGGGATGAGGGGTTGCTCCTTCCCTCCTTGGTAGGCGTCGGCCTCAGCATCATCAGGAAGGGCGCGGAGAATCTCGGCCTTGCTCGGAGGGGAGGTCCCCCCCACCTCTTCCGGGGTCTCCTCCGAGTCCACCTCCTCTTCCCCCTCTCCGAGGGACTCGCCAGAAGACACATCCACTGGTTTTTGCGCCGAAGGAGCTCCTGAAGACACCGGCAGCACCATCCCGCGCGCATCAAAAGTCGGCCTGGTGGCGACGAATTCCTCCCGGTCCCTACGTTGGAACAGGGGAATGAAGGCGCTAGGCGTGTACTCCTGGTTGTCTCCGACTATGAGACGCAGGACGGCGTCCAGTTCATCGTCAGGAAGGTCCCTCGGCCTCAGGCGGGCCTTGGTTTCCCCTCCTTCAAGCTCCCAGAAGGGGCGCGCGCGCCTGGAGTGGGGCAACCTGCAGCGTCAAGAACTCCCTTAGGAGCATCGCTCCCGTTATTTTGGCCGCCCTCACGTTGCCCGGCTTCAGGTCAGTCGTCATCTGCCCCAACACTGACGATGCCCGCTTGTCGACAAGCTCCGCCCTGGGCCATTCCTTGCCTTGTCGGGGCGCCTCCATCGGCAACACCAGGCGCGGATGGGCGAGCTCGGCGTCTACCATGACCCACTTGGATCGAATGTTGTCGGCCTTCTTCTCGGTGCTCGAGATCGAGTTGGCCTTGCCGGACGCAACGAAGTTGGCGCATCCAGAGATGTGACCCTCGCTGACGCGGAGGAAGAAGAAATGGTGCAAGAGCGCCACGGACGGCATCACGCCCAGGTACGCCTCACAGTAGTAGGCAAAGATAGACAGGAGGAGGACAGAGTTGGGATGGAGATGCAAAGCTTGCAGCCCATAGTGGTCGAGGACTTCATAAAATAAATCCGAGAAGGGAGGAACCAACCCGACGGCTGCTCGAGAAGAAGGGAAAGAAGGTGCTCCCCTTAGGCTCTGGCTCGTTGGAGGCAAGCCAGAGCTTCGTCTTCCCCCACTCGTTGCTCTCGCCCGCCATCAGCAGGCGCACGGAGGCAAGGCTCTTCTCCGTGACCGTGGGCACCTCAAGAGCGGGCTCTTACCAAGCAGGAGACGAGGAAGTCTTGACCTTGCGCGGCGCCATGGGCGGCAGATGCAGAGCAAGCAGATCTGTAGGTAGCAGGCGGCGGAGAGCGAGAAAGGGGATCTGGAGCGGGGCTAGGAAGAAGCAATGAAGGCGAGTGCCGCCCGCGCCAACCTTTTGTCAGGTCAAGCAGTTGCCAAGGTAGCATGGGGAAGCTGAGGCGCCCACGTCCAATCAATCGCCACGCGTCAACCAAGGCCGCAGGCTTTGGGGCCCGCAATGCTCCAAACTTAACCCTTGGCTTCGCCGCGAAGCCAAGCTCGCTCGCACCTTGGGCCCAGGGGCTACTGTCGGTGTTCTAGGAATGGGGGTCCCCAGACTTGCCTTCCTGCGGCCCGCGGCGTGGCGGAGCCAGCAGGCCGTACGACCCATCTTCATCAACGAAGCATCTAAGACCCTCGCGAGGGGTCAAGCCTCACGAGGCGGACAACGTCAAGACCTCCTCAGGAGTGGCCTAGTCAGGCAGGCTCGCGAGGAGCGGAGGTATCAAGGCGAGGCGAACCTCACATGGCTCTCGTGACGTAAGCCATGACGATCGACACCAGGCGGGTGCCAGGCAGGCGCCGGCACGCGCGGCATCCTTGTTTCCTCTTTGGTGCAAGGGAGGGAAGCGCAGCCGCGGAGTACCGAGGCCTCAGGCAAAGGTTTCCATTTCGGTGCAACAAGACCAAGACCAGGAGGACTGCAAGACAGAGGTCATCGTGGAGCCCAAGACGGCGTCACAACCAGAGCTTTGTGCAGGCGAAGACTACTTTTGTCAGGATAGCTTGTACTAGTTGCCCCCCTTCAAATTAGCCCGCCATTATTGGCTCCCTTCCCGCTCGATATTTGGGAAGAGGACCAGGGCCTCTATAAATAGGACTAGACACCACCATGGGAAGGGACAAATCGAATCCCCGCACTACAAGTTCATACGCACAAGAACACCTCAACCTCAAGAGGCAGTTCTTCCCTTGTACTGTTGATCATCAGCCCAAGATGCAATCCACCACCACCACACTGGAGTAGGGTATTACACCACAACGGTGGCCCAAACCAGTATAAACCCTGTGTCTTTCTGTGTTGCGAGTTCATCGAGTTCGTCCGGAAGATCCTAGCGAGCTAGAGCGTAGATTGGTAGAAGGGAAAGACTTCACGCGCACCCCAGTGTTTGAACCTTAAGGGTACCCGGAACCCCACATCCGACAGCCTCATATTCAGCTGCATTGTTAGTACAAGGAAACATAATCCTTAGAACATAACAAAATTTATCACCTCGAGGGGAAGATAAGATGACCCCAGCCCCCGAGCCTTCCAACTGCCTAGATCCATCAAAGTGAATTGTCCAATATGTGTTGTCAAGCTTATCTTCTAGGATCTGAAGTTCAGTCCAATCGTTGATGAAATCCACTAGTGCTTGAGACTTGATAGCTGTTCGGGGCACGTATTTCAGATGATGTGGCCCAAGCTCAATTTCCCACTTAGCAACGCAACCTATGGCTTGACTATTCTGGATGATATCTCCCAAAGGAGCTAAGCTGACCACAATGGTAGGATGTTCATGGAAATAATGCTTCAAATTGCGACTAGCCATGAAGACACCAAATACTAGTTTCTGCCAATGTGGATATCTCTGCTTGGATTCTGTCAAAACTTCACTAACATAATAGACTGGCCTCTGAACAGGATATTCCTTCCCAGCCTCCTTGCGTTCCACGACAACTGCAACACTTACCGCTTTGTTATTGGCTGCAATGTACAGGAGCATAGGCTCTTTGTCTATAGGGGCAACCAAGATGGGTGGCTCAGCCAACTGCTTCTTGAGAGCTTCAAAAGCTTTTTCTGTAGCATCGCTCTCGACGAAGTTGTCAGTCTTTTTCAGCATCTGATACATGGGAATTGCCTTTTCACCAAGGGGGCTTATGAACTGGCTCCAAGCAGCAATGCGACGTGCCATATGCTAAATATCATTGCTATTTTTCGGCTTGGAAAGGGAGGTTACTGCCTTGAATTTCTCCGGATTAGCTTCAATGCCTCGCTCAGACATAAGAAAACTGAGCAATTTGCCTGCAGGAACACCAAAACACACTTGGTCGGGTTAAGAATCATCTTATAAACCCGAAGATTGTCAAAGGTTTCCTTGAGATCGTCCTGTAGTGTTTCCTTTTCCCGGACTTGACCACAATATCATCAACATAAGCATGAAGGTTGTGCCCAATCTGACCAGGAAAACAATTCTGCATGCAGCGCTATAAGTCGCCCCCGCACTTTTAAGCCCAAAAGGCATGGAGACATAGCAGAAAGCCCCAAAGGGTATGATGAAGGCTGTCTTCTCCTGGTCCTCAACAGCCATATTTATCTGATGATAGCTGGAGTAAGTATCTAGGAAGCATAAACTCTCACACCCAGTGGTGGAATCGATGATCTGATCAATGCATGGAAGGGAAACGGGTCTTTGGGACAAGCTAGGTCGGTGTAATCAACACACACACGCCAAGTGTCGTTCTTCTTGAGGACAAGCACTGGATTGGCCAGCCACTCAGGATGAAATACTTCCACGATGAACCTGACAGATAGGAGCCGGGCTACTTCTTCCCAATAGCTTTGTGTCTCTCCTCATTAAAACGATGAAGGTACTGATGGATTGGTTTCATCTTAGGATCAACATTAAGGTGGTGCTCAGCGAATTCTCTCGGTACACCAGGCATGTCAGAAGGTTTCCATGCAAAGATGTCCCGATTCTCACGGATGAACTCGATGAGCGTGCTTTCCTAGTTGGGATCCATGTCAGTACCAATAGTGTACTATTGGGACAAGTCGCCAGGGGTGAAGTCAACCCATTTTGTGTCCTTAGCCAACTTAAACTTGAGAGGGGGTCAGTTTTTGTGGTGGGTTTCTTCAAGGACGTCATATCAGCTAGGTCAACATCAGATGTGTAAAACTTCAACTCCTCCATTACGCAAGCCGACTCGGCATAAGCTGTGTCCCCTTCTTCACACTCACGAGAAAATTTTCTATCGCCATCGACCATGATAGTGCCCCTTGGCCCAGGCATCTTGAGCTTGAGATACACATAGCAGGGCCGAGCCATGAAACGAGCATAAACCGGCCGTCCAAACAAAGCATGATATGGGGTCTTGATCTTGACCACTTCAAACATCAGAAACTCTGTTCTGTAATTGTACTCATTACTGAATGCAACCTCCAGTTTAATCCGCCCGATGGGGTATGCAGATTTTTTGGGGACGATCCCATGGAAAACACTTGAGGAAGGTGATAGTTGCTTTTCTGACAAGTTCATACTCCTGAAGGTATCATAGTACAGGATGTTGATGTTGCTTCCTCCATCCACTAGTACATTTCTAAGCTTATATGCGTCAACTTGAGGCGCCACCACCAAAGCCGGCCAACCGAGATTTTCAACCCCGGGAGGATGACTGGCCCTACTCCAAGTGACTGGTTGATCCGACCAATTCAAATAATCAGGAATAGCTGGCTCAACCAAGTTAACAATGTGCTTCTGAATTTTGCTATCCCACTTGCAGGTGCTAGTTGTAAAGATGTGATATTGCCCACTATTCAACTTCTTAGGATTTCTCTAAAAACCTGTCTGGTTGCCTTGATGCTAAGTACCTTGGCCAAAATGCTGATTCACACCTCCATCATTGCCAGACCCTTGATATCCAAATCAAGACGCGCCATGAATGTTATATCCACTAGATGATCCAGCCCCGGGAAACCGGATCCTGAGCCGCCAACCCCAGGTTGACCTGGGTTTCCACCACCACCACTCTGGTGACTTTGGTAAGCTTGGTTCTGAAAGTTCCGCATAATATAAAAATTCTCCCAGGAGTGGTTCGCCGGCTTATCTTATGTACTATACTTGTGTCATGGACCTTTGAGGGCTTCCTCGAAGTTACGGGCTTTATTTGCATTGAACGGCCTCCTGGAATTATTCCGTATCTGGCCCTTGAAACCAATATTAGTGTTGGCAACAAAATTTGAGCTGCCCTCCGGATGTTTACGCTTGCCACCATTGCCATGGTTCCCATTGTATCCGAAGATCTTTTGTCGTCCTTTGCCACCACCGTTATTCTTGCCCTTGCTGGCTTTTTCGTCATCTGACGTAGGATCCTTCGTGGTATCTGACTCACCGTATTTGGCAAGGACATTCATGAGGCCTCCCATGTCCTGAACCATTCGCTTGAGATGCCCAAGCTTCTGAACCAAAGGATCAAAGTGGCAGTTTTTCTCCAAAATTAATACAGCCTGGGCGGCTGATATGCTATCAGAGGAGTGGATGATATCCGTTACCCAGCGAGACCAGTGATGAGCCAACTCGCCCTCACATTGGACACAGTGCTGCAGATCGACAATCGTCATCAGGCGCTTGCAGGTTCCTTTCAAGTGTTTGATGAAACGCTCCTTCAAATCTGCCCAAGTGCTGATGGAATTAGGGGGCAAGTTCTTCAGCCAAGTATGAGCTGGCCCCTCCAGCATCATAGTCAAATACTTGGCGCAGGCTGCGTTGCTAATGTCCAACATGTCCATAACAATTTCATAACTCTCAATCCAGGCCATCGGCTCGAGGTCAGGAGTGCAATTGGAAACCTTACGAGGGCCTTTGAAATCCCTAGGCATACGCTCATTGTGCAGAGCCGGCACCAGGCACGAAATCCCTATAGTTCTGGTGCTGGAACCGACACCTTGCGAAGCCAAGGGGGTAATAGGAGGCGACTGATGAACCGCCACGTTGGCCACTTTTGCCTGCCGCCGCGCCAGGGTGTATCAACGATCTCCTGGGCGTCCAAAGCCCCCTACAAGGACGGGTCATGCTACTATTCGTGTCTTCGATGAGCGCTACTAGAGACGGCTGGCGACTCAGCATGGCGACTTGGATGCGGGGTGGAGTGGAGGCGTTGCTGACTGTAGGAGTAGTTCGCCTATTGAGCGACCATAATTTTTAATGGCTCAATGGCATGCAAAGCCTCTTTCTCAATGGGGGTATTTCCCATGATTGGAAGCGCAACGAGGTTGGTAGCTGCTGCCACCAAGTTACCAACTGGATTGGAGAAGTGACCCACCGGTGTTATGAAATGATCCAGAGTCGCACAAACCAGCAGTGAATGATACGCCGGCTCAATTGGACGATGTTGAGCCATCGTTGAGGTTGAGCCAGAGGCGGCCGTCCATCTCCATATTGGGGCACGACCCGGTTCAACTGGGGTATAACTGGGGGCCCTACGGTGCTCGTTCCAGCCTCTGGTGTATTGAGTAGATGTCTCGGCTCGAGATCAGTGCCTTCTCCCATGAACCATATCTAAAGCGTTCTGTCGTAGACCTATGCGCCAGGCCTTCGTCCTGAAGCCCTCTGTTTCCTGTTGAATTTGGGTTCATAGCTGCGTCATGCGAGCGTTCTCGGCGTTTACATCCTGCCGAGCCTTAGGCACCTGCTCGCAGATCTTAGCTACGCCAGTAGTGCATTCAGTCTGGTTCTCCGCCGTCAATGGCGACTCAAGGAGCATCATTAATGAGGAGACCCAGCTCGGAAAGTACTTGAGCTGACATTTTAACCGGTCCAGATGCGCTTGGATCAGTCGTCGAAGCACCGGTCCCATCCATGGTGTCTACTGCAGTGTTGTTAAGAGCCAGTGCAGTGCTTGCCATGTAGATGATGGTCCAACAGGGCGGCTCATGGTCGACCAGGGTCGGCTCAACATCTGAGTAGCCCCCAAGTCATCCGTCATACAGCAGGAGGATTGACTCAATGCCTCCAACCAATGACTCGCCATTAGAGTAGACCAGGGTGTCGCCGCCAGACGCGGAGTTGTCCGCGAGATCGACCCCTTGGGTGAAGCCAACGAAAACATGGTTCCTGCTGGCTCGATGATGTTGGTGCAGATGTCCGGGTTGGGTTCTGGTTCGCCGATCTTGCCGATGAATACGTGGGTCTTGCTGAAGGGGACTCGGTACCCGTACTCAATTGAGTCGGCCTTGGGGCCCCGGCCTGATTCGTCGATGTAGAGCTTGCCATGACGACTCTTGGTCATACCGCCGATCGCATAGCCCTCGATCCCTGGGAGAGCTCCCTTCAAGAACTCAACACCACTGAGTGATATCCCCACGGTGGCCGCCAACTGTCGTGGTTTTGTCATGACAGATGTCCACGTGAAAGGACTTAGTCCTGAGGCCATCGCCGCGAGGTGGTAGCTTGAACGGGGTTGATTGGAATCGGAAGACAAGGGTTTACCCAGGTTTGGCCCCTCACGGTCGAGGTAAAAGCCTATTCCTACTTGGTTGATATTGATGATGGTGATCTCGATTACAAGGGTGCGGATTGGCTAACCTAGTACTCGAGATATTGTAACTTAGTGTTTTCTGCCTCAGGGGCTCCCCTTTATATACAGGTGGAGGCTCGGGCTTACAATAGAGTCCGAGTCGTCGTACAACCTGTGCCCTAGTTAGTTTCCTTATTTGTCTTGTTTCCTAAGTAAAGAACTATGGCGTCCTTCTAATGATGAGCTGCCGTCTTAGGTACTAGGCCGTGAACCGGCCCACTCTATGAGTCGCCCTGCAAGACTTTGAGGTCTTGATCGTCACAACCCATCTCAAGTCTTTATCTTTAGGCCGCCATTTGGATAACCCGACCCTAAACGGGTGGGGTATATCATGGGGTTATATCCCCAATATAGAGTGTGTGCGTGAGACACCCCGGGAGAGAGTGTGAGCATGTGTGAGAGAGAAATGCAGATGTATATAAAGTGAATGCACTTATGCATCAGATAGAGAGATGGTGCGTGTGTGAGGAGGGGCCGAGGCATAGTGCATCTACGCGTAAAAGGCAGTTCTATGCATTAAATTAAAATATAAATTGCATAAAAATTTGGATGGGATCATGAATTTTGCAATTTGCGTATGAATGAACGTTGGTCTATCAAACACCTACTCTATTGAATTCGAGCACGTGTATGGGTTTATTTCACATTATTGATCCATAGAGTGAGAGTGGATTGAAATCTAGACAATGCATTACTTTTGCAATTCATATATAAACATGAGTGCACTCCGTGTTGTCAGTGTCAAGCACTTTATACATTTGTCACATACATGGATACATTCCAAATTGCTAGCTCACTATGAAATAGAATATGTGTTGAATTCAACATAAAAATCATAGGAAGTGCATTCAACTATTTGAATTTGAGATAATGGCATTTGTAAATCAGATCTAAAAGAGGGCATCAATCTTTGTTGTGCATTTGAACATGCTATATATTCATACGCATGTCTAACTATTTTTTTTGCAACCAAGCAAATTATATCTGGAACCATGCATGAATTGAGCTAAGCTGCATTTTTTTAATATATACTCATGTATAATGTAGATTCAAATGTACCCCCTCCATTCCAAAATAATCGTAGTTTTATGATTTTCAAGACTCAATTTTTTTGAAGTTTGATAAATCCTGAAAGTTCAAAACGTTATTGCTTCTGCTCCCAAATATTGAACGAAGCGCCAAATAAGCCTCTGGTCACCGGAAACCGCGCGAGACCAATGTTTGGTGGTAGGAAATTACTGCCCTAACTCTGACCCGTGTAGCCTATCGACCAGATGTCCAAAGGCCTAAAGCAGGGTAGGTTTGTAACTTCACCAAGACGCGAGTCAACCGCCACTGAGAAGCATTCATACACCGTGGGCACCTAAACACCCATGTGCACGGTCGAAATCTATCTCGCCCACTATATGGGACACCTGAGATTACAGTCCTACCCCGAACCTACAATATGTTTGAAATTTTAGATGGAGGCGAAGTTTGTAACTTTCCCCAAATTTCAAACAAGCATGTTACAAACCGAAACATCGTCCCCCTTAGCTCCCCTCCCTCCATTTCCCCATTCATACTCCATGGGCGCCAAAATGCTCTCTCCACCATCCGCGAAACCCCAGCCTCCTCCGTCCTCCACCCCATCACGCCCAATGCACCACCATCCTCCTCCATCTCACTGGAGCCGGTACGCCGATGTCGTCGTCCATCGCAACCACAACCGCAACACCCTTAAGGACTTAGCAGCTGAAGCCGAGGCAGAGCTGCCTCCACAACGCCGACGCCGACACCGACATGTGCCGTACCCGAACCACTTTGACCACGCCATCATGCGCCTCATCGCAACCACTCCACTGTTGCAACCGTCCACCGCACTAGAGTTGTTCCTGCTACGCCATCATTTGCCGCCTTAGATCTACTTCCCCGCCGCCGACAAACGGCCACTACACCACACTCAGCAACTTGGCCATGGGTTCGTCCAAATCTCCACTGTCCTCCACAACATCTTGTTTCCAGCGAACCACGAGAAGATCGTTGGAAAAACAGAAGGAGGACACAACACTGCCACAGAAAGAGGTACTACTCTTCCCTTATTCATGCAAATTTTACGTCTTTGCTCACACCGTATTCATCCCATGAAAGAAACTAGTTGAACGCTTCTTACTGCATCTTCTTCGTGATAGTAAATGCACAAGGTTTCCCCCCATTTACTATTTCACCTTAGGTAGAGGCCAGTCGCCCGCCTGGATTTCAATTCTTCTTTGTTGATTCGCAATTAAAAGAAGTAGCACCCACTTAGGTGCATGGAGCACCTAGTCCGCCTGTTTGCAGGGGAAGCGGCGCATCGGTATCTATCTTAGGGGTGTGCTCTGGAGGTTTTCGGGGCTTAAAGGGATGGCCGGGGGTGGTGCCAAAGCACAGCGGTGCGGTGAGGTTGAGGGGAGGGCGGAGGCAGGAGACTGGGCTGGTGGTCGCTCGCATTTCAAGGAAGATCATCCACACTAACTGGCGGGAGGTAGATGAAGGCCATCTACCCGTCCTATCTACATTGGACGGTGCAGAAAACATGGACTGACCTATTTGTTTTTAGTGGACTGTTATTTTCATAGGACCACATCTTGTGGTGTGCTGGAGGAGTACCTGCATTTCCGAGCCATCCATGTGCTCATATTTCAAAATCCTAGAATCTAATTTCATGTGCTATGCATGTTGTTGAGCTATCATATGTCTCCCGTCGTTTATTTCTCTCCCACCTGCCGTCTGCTACATTTACAGTGTACTACTTGTGCACACACTTCACCCATACTCACACTATTGTTTTTTTATGCATGGGTATTTCGGACTCCGAGGCACTGTTGATAAATACACAAAAGAGAAGACAAACGCCGCTCCAATCTAATTCGTGGATAGGAAATAAGCGTTTCAGTGCTCTAAAGGGTGTTGTGTCAGCAGATGGAGACAGTAAATGTAGCTCTGAAGTTGATGATCTCAATTTCCCAACACAACCATCCAGGTGTTTTCTTCAACTCCACGCTGTCAAATGTGGTTGCATGTTGCATATGTGTGTAGCTTGTATTGCTTCCAATTTGGTTAAATTGCATCTGCTTACTTTACACATTATGCCTTTGATAATGACATGTCTTCCTATTTTTGATACATACTATATCTGTCTATTAACCATGTTCTTACATCAAACTAATGCTCCTATGTATCCCTCATCAATGACTTATGATGAGACAATCACGCCAGTGGGTTACTGTGAAACATGCAACTGTTTTAAAGAGTGCAGTGTCATCCTCCCCACATGATTCTCAAGAAATAGCAAGGCTAGATGAAGATAGTCAACGTAGCTCTGTAGTTGATGACCGCAGTTCCCTACACCACCATCGCACATGCTTGCTCTTACTTGGTTGTGTCATATGGTATCTAGCTTGCATTGCTTATAATTTGTTGAAATGCCTTCTTCTTAGCATTTTTCGTACATATTCCATCCTCGTACAATGTGGTTGTCTTACATAAAAATTGTGTTCATCAGCATCATGCATCAACGAATTTGGAAGAGCGAATTTCATTCCTTTTTCTTGTGGGTTTTACTTGACAAGGCAAAATCTAAAAGGATGAACGCACGAGATGATGGTGGTCCTTTGGAGCAACCAAAATAGATGATCTCTGCAGATTCTCCTCTACTCCTACTGCAGTGCAAGTTCCAAATCTCATCTCCCATACTCCCCAACCCCAGGTGCTTGCTCTAACATGGCAGTGTGATATCTAGTTGCATGTTGCATGTGGTGCCTAGCTTGTATTGCTTCTAATTTGTTGAATTGCATCTCCTTAACTTACACATTATACATGTGAATATGACACGCCTTCCTGTTTTTGGTACATACTACATCTGCCTATCACACCATGTTCTTACATCAAACTACTGTTCTTGTGTATCCTGCATCTATCACTTACGATGAGACAGTCACACCCGTGGGTTAGTATAAGACACACTACTCTTATAAAGAGTGTAATTTCATCCTCCCCACATGACTCTCAAGAAACAACAAGTCTAAATGAAGATATTCAACATAGCTCTGTAGTTAAAGACCGCATTTCCCCTACACCACCGTAGTAGGTGCTTTCTCTACCTTCATAGTGTGATATGTGGTTGCATGTTGCATATGGTGTCGAGCTTGTATTGCTTCTAATTAGGGTAAATTGCATCTGGTTAGTTTACAAATTATACCTGTGAATATGACATGCCTTCCTGTTTTTTGTACTTACTACATCTATATGTTAACCATATTCTTACATGAAACTACCACTCTGGTGTATTTTGCATCAATCACTTACGATGGGACACCTTTATTCGTTCCATATTGCATATGATTTCTAGCCTGTTGCAATATATTGCTTCTAATTTGTTGATATACCCTTATGAGGCCAGCCTTTTAGTTTGGAAGAGTGATATTGGTTCCATCTTTCTTATGGTGTCTAGCTTGCATTCCTTCTAATTAGTACAAACACCTTCTGCTTAGTTTACACTTTACACACCATACATGTCAATATGTCATGACGTCTTGTTTTTCATACATATTCCATCCTTCTATCATGCGGTTGCCTTACATCAAAGTAGTGTTCGTTAGTACCATGCATCAATGAGTTTTGAAGAGCAAATTTTATTCCTTTTTCTTATGGGTTTGACTTGACAAGGCAAAATAAAAGAAGAGGAAGTAAAAAGAGCAAGGAAGGTGATGATGAAGGTCTTCTGCAACAACACAAACAAAGCATCTGTATGGATTCCCCTCGTACAACTAGTGCATTACAACTTACAAGTATCCGCTCCCCTACTCCACCATCTCAGGTGCTTCCTCTAACTTGGCAGTGTGATCTCTCGTTGCATGTTGCATATGGTGTCTAGCTTGTATTGCTTCTAATTAGTGTAAACTGCATCAGCTTAGCTTACACATTATATGTGTGAATATGACACGCCTTCCTGTTTTTGGTACATACTATATCTGTCTATCTATCGGTGCAACAAACCTTGGCATGTGTTTCCCAAACTATACATAGGCACAAAGGCAAGATTGCAGCGACAAGACAAGACCAAGCCAGAGAGAGGTAGCTCTTTGAGAAATCAGAGGGCGGATGAAGAAGACCAAGACAAGCTGAAGAAACAAGATATCACTAAGGAAAAACCTCCCTTATCGGGCAGGCGAGCCTGGTCTGGTCGAGGTCACCCTGAAGACAAGTCCTAGGACTTCCCTGGCAAGGGTTGCCGGGGCCGTTGGCAGCCTCCACCCCCGCCAAGACTCCACCACTCCACCGCATCGTGATGCAAGTCACCCATCGGTGCGGTGTCGAGCTCCCATATAACTAAGTGGCTGTCATTTGGCACGTGGCTGTCACTTAGGAGGAAGATCACATCTATATGACACATGTACAGAGGCGTCTCAAGCAGACAGGTGGAAGGTCACTAAGCGGCATGGAAAGCTTGTCGGGCCACCTCCACAGCGTGACACCTAGCAGTGCATTTAATGTGCTTTGTCCTAACTGCCAGAGTTAGGTATGATAGCACTGTTTGCTATCTAATCATTGGATAATGACCGTTTTTCCATTGTGGTGACCCCTTGGCCTATAAAAGGAGGACCGTGGCATCCTTAGAGAGGATTCAGACACTGGTGTATCCATACACGCGTAGCTGCTCTCTCCAAGGCTATCTTGCCGGGCTTGAGCGCTGCTAGTTCTTCACGGTCCCTCCATCAATCCACTAAAGCAGGAGTAGGGTTTTACGCTTCGCAGCGGCCCGAACCTAGGTAAAAATGACCCGCATCACCACTGTCATGCAGTTTGACGGCCTCCGCTTTTTGTGCAATGCGCCCTCCCCCCTTGCCGAACCACAAGGGGCTGATGGCCCCATAGGTGATCGTGTTCTGCCACAACATCTTTGGCGTGCCAAGTAGGGGGAATCATTTGCGTGAACCCGAGCGAGGGAGTCCTGGACTAAGGGGTCCTCGGGCGTCCGGCCTGTTGGACATGGGCCGGAATGATGGGCTATGAAGATACAAGACCGAAGACTCTCACCCGTGTCCATATGGGACTCTCCTTGGCGTGGATGGCAAGTTTGGCATTTGGATATGAAGATTCCTTTCTCTGTAACCGACTTTGTATAACCCTAGTCCCCTTCGGTGTCTATATAAACCGGAGGGTTTAGTCCGTAGAGACGAAGACAATCATAATCACATAGGCTAGACTTCTAGGGTTTTAGCCATTACGATCTCGAGGTAGATCAACTCTTGTAATACTCATATTCATCAAGATCAATCAAGCAGGAAGTAGGGTATTACCTCCATAGAGAGGGCCCGAACCTGGGTAAACATCGTGTCCCCTGTCTCCTGTTACCATCGACCCTAGACGCATAGTTTGGGACCCCCTACCCGATATCCGCCGGTTTTGACACCGACATTGGTGCTTTCATTGAGAGTTCCATTGTGCCGTCATCAGAAGGTTCGATGGATCCATCCATCATCTAAAACAATGCTGCCCAGGGGGATGTCTTTCTCCCTGGCCAGATCTTCGTATTCGGCGGCGCTGCACTGCGAGCCAACTCGCTTGGCCATCTAGAGCAGATCGACAGCTACGCCCTTGGCCGTCAGGTCAGGTTTGGAAGCTTGAACTACGTCGCTGATATCCGCGGAGACTTGATCTTTGACGGATTTGAGCCTATGGCAGCCGCTCCCTGCCACCTCGATGAACATGACCTAAATCTGTCATCAGACCATACCCAGGAGATTGCGCCTGTAAGCGCTCTGGCCCCAGATCCGGAGTAGCTTGCGCCATCCAAAGACAGGAAGCTTAACCCCGGCAGGGAAGCCACAGACTCAGCGGCATTGGAGCCACACACAGACCCAACCTCGAGCGGGGTCTGCGTCACCAGACCCCCGGATTCATCTCCGGCTACTGGTTCCGAACTACGTGCATCCGCGTCCGCCGAGCCTTACCAGGCACCGATCGTCGAATTCAGTTTCGCGGACATCTTCCGGCACTCACCTTTAGGCGATGTGCTAAACTCATTAAAAACCCTCTCTTTAGTAGGGGACTCACAACCAAATTATATCCGGTTTGAACTGGGGGCTGATGACGGGGAATTTCGCTTCCCACCCACCTCCCACTCAATAGCCACTGTCGAAGATCTATGATTTCGGAGACATCGACGATATGGACGACGATGCCGAAGAGGAGCAGGCCCAAAACCCGCCATTTACCGGGCGCTGGACGGCCACCTCCTCCTACGACGTATATATGGTGGACACACCCAAAGAAGTTAACAACGATGACAAAGAAGACCCAGTGGAAGATAAACCTCCTGAGATACAGCCAAAGCGCCGACGACAGCGGCACCGCTCTAAGTCACGCCGTGAAAAAGACAGCAATAACCGGCACAGGAGAAAACAATACTCTAGACGATGCCGGAGACAATGAAGACCCCGTGTAACGTCCCAGACACACCCGCCGGTGGTCGTTACTCCTGGCAGGATCTAGACTGACCCCACAGATCAATGCTAGTCTTTTATGTGCACTTTGTCCTCACTCGTGCGCACCCGAGAGCAACTTCCCGGTCGGTCACCCATCCTGAAATTACTCCAAGCTGAGCGCGCTTAACTTTGGAGTTCTGTTCGAATGAGCTTCCGGAAAAGAAGGAATCTATTATATAATTAAGACAGGAGGCAAACAAGCCATCATGTTAATCCACGTAGGTTAAAAATATTTGATTCGTTGATCTAAATTACAAGGGTTGAGATTAAAAGATTTTAAGAGTTACGTATAACAATATGGAGGTGCATACATATGTTTCGTTGACACGCTCAACATATGGATATATAGCTTCCATCGGACTGTGCAACCATATATTGGCAAGCGGAATTGGTGTCAAACAAGAGTTATAATTAGTACAAGGAAAAAAAGAATTACAAGTACGGCAGCATAGAGCGACCGAGTTGCACACATTAGAAAAATGCACAGTCCAGGTGCGGGTTGCACACGTTCCAAAAAGCAGGGCCCAAGATGCATGCGATGAAGAAGAAGCCTGGGCTGATTGCACATGTTCATGACGTCATGGATTGCAGCAGCAAATTACTTTTTACATCACATCCTTGCACGTGCTAACAGTTTTGATTATCGATAGCCACAAACCCAGACTGTCTTTCTTATTAATATTTTACTAACCCACTGATTATTTACAGTTGAGATTAAAAATTCCCTCCGTTCCCAAATTTAAGTTTTTTTAGAGATTTCACTCCGCATGTAATTTATAATGAAATCTCTAAAAACATTTATATTTAGAAACGAAAGTAATAGAAAATTTACATGCATACAAATCTATAATGTGTGTTGCATGTTCTACACCACCATATGCCATCACGTAATTATACAAATCATGATGTACTAGAACACCTACTAGCCCGTACTAATGCAAATCGTTATGTACTTGGACACCTATGCTTTTTGGCGAAGAAGGACTAACTATCAATATCCATGAAACTATCACGTGTCATACCGAACAAAATGAGTGTATATATAAAAAAGATATCTAACAAGCAGTTTGAATAAAAAAAATCTAACAAGCAGTTTGAGTACACAATTTAATCCAAACTGAAATATAAAAATATTAATACTCCAAAATTTTAAAAAAATCTAACAAGTAGTTTGAATAAAAATAATACAAAAGTGAAATATAACTATATTATACTCCAATTTTGATTCAATAAAAAAGAAGTCATTACAAAAAAATGAAAACAAGTAACAAGAACAATTCATAATTTCGGAGTATTTTTTGGTGCATGTTCAAACCTGTGTGGCTTCTGAGCTTTCACTGAAGATGGTCAAAATGTGATTTCAGAAGTTTTTTTTTCCGGCTTCTCACTTTACAACGTTGGGGACAACATGGCGAGAATAACACGTTACTAGAACATAGGCACACACACACATCAACGGGGCATTTGCAGGCTGTTCAGTGTTGCCTTGATGGGGGATGGCCCAGCGCCTTGATTCTGATGCAAAAGGCTGCTTCCGCACTGCATAAAGAAGCCCAACGTGAGAAGCACTGACTTAACACGAGAATACTTCATAGGCAATTCGACAGGTTTCGGCTGGCAGACCAAGGCCTCAGAGAGTTCTTTTTGAACACCAGCGAGAGTGTGAGACTCGACCTCCCTGGGTCGCTGGCCGGCAGCACACACGTGATGTGCATACCGGTGATTTAAGGCTAATTTTTGTGCTAAAACCTGATAAGCTTTGGACAACCTATTTTTACTATAAAGAAAATATAATATTTTTTACATCTACAATGGTTACAAAGGTTGAAACAAAAACCTTTTAAGGAGAAGATTAGTTAGAGCAACAATGTTTCATTGTTATGGTTTACTGGAGACATTCACCATGCTTGGGCCAACTTTGATTATACAAAGCATAAATTTCAGCTAGATTTGAACAGTGGAACGGGTAGATAAGCTAGCATGCACTCAAATATATTGAAGTTTGGTCTGGATGGCACCAATGATGTAAACAATTTGGAAACTAGGAACATGAGTAGCTAAACGTACATGTTTATACAAGCACACCATTTATATGCGCTACAAAAATAGAAGATGAAAACAAAGATTAAGTAGTATATGGGCAAACCGAAAAATAAGATTATATCAATAGACCAAGGACTGGAATTCAAAAAGGACCTCTTGCTGTAAAAACTTTGTAAGAAGTGTTTAAAAGATGCATATATATTTGATGAGCTTATACAACCACTGACCAGACAAATGAAGAAAGAGAAGACAAGTTTGAGATAAGATTTATTATTGCTATACTTAATTCTTGGTGAAAGCATCAACTAAATCATTAAGGTAATCATCCAACCATGGTGCTCCTTTTTGGTGCATGATTTTTTTTTTGTAAATATGATTCATAGAAGTGAGGGACATCTAGGTGAAAGGTCATTCAATGATGCATGAACAATAGGAATTTGATCAATATGATAAGTGCATTCATACGACAACATCGCTTCGAATGAGACATATTTTTGATAATGTTTAGATTTTAACCATGAAAATTTTGTCGGAGGAATAGAGACATCAAAATATGATGAGTAAAAGATGAAAAATAGGAATTAATATAAATACTAATGGTGTTCCAAATCGGGCTCAAACATCAA
Source organism: Triticum urartu (assembly GCF_003073215.2). Lineage (NCBI taxonomy): Eukaryota > Viridiplantae > Streptophyta > Magnoliopsida > Poales > Poaceae > Triticum > Triticum urartu. The sequence continues at coordinate 370,967,344 of NC_053024.1, forward strand.
TATCATTGCTCTTCAACTGTCAAACACTTCTGCAGGAGTATATTCATATTTTATTACCAAGGCTTTGCCTTTAGCTATAGTTTGTCTAAAATATGATAAAATGCGAAAGCCAATGCCTCGACGAATCAAAAAAAGACCGAGTTGCGAGAAAGGAAGCGTTGAACAAAAACATCAAACATAACATTCTATATTAAATCTAGCCGCGCAAATACGCGGGTCACAACGCTAGTTCCTCATTGATATGAGTAGTCTAGCATCCCTATTAAGCCAGGCTATCACACCCCGTTCAGCCAGCTTCCGAACAGGACGAACGGGAAGATGGGCGAGTCAGCCCTAATGAACAGGCTGTGCACAAAGATTTGGAGGACAGTAATTATCTTCCACTCTCCGAGAATGAGGTGAGCCTCGGCAACGAAGATTTTAACGTGCCTGAGGAACCTCTCGAGCAGGAGCGCTTTAAGAGCCGGCTAATAGCCACTGCAAGGAGTCTGAAAAAGAAGCAGCAACAGCTTCAGGCTAATCAAGATCTGCTCAATGATAGATGGACTAACATCCTGGCAGCCGAGGAATACGGCCTCGAGCGACCACTCAAAAGTTACCCGAAGCGCAAATTACTACCTCAATTCGATGACGAGGCATTGGAGCCTGTACCATGAGCGCACAATGCGGCTGACCGACCACCACGTGGTCGGGACAAAGCAGCAACCCAAGCCGAACACCAGCCCGTACTACCTCGCTGTAAAGGAAGGGATAAAACATCTCGGGCATATACATACGACCTTTGGTAGGACCTGGACAGTAGAGCAGGACATACCAGATCGATCTAGGAATCACGGGGGCGTGCCCCGGCACGCGATGACGGCTATCTATTCGGACGTGACAAGCCTAATCACGCCCGGTTCGAATGCCGCAAATGGACTCCATCTGAGCTACGTCATGATATGGCCCGATATAGAGGCACCACACACCCTCTTTGCTTCACTGATGAAGTAATGGGGCATGAATTCCCTGAAGGGTTTAAACCCGTGAACATCGAACCATACGATGCAACAACAGATCCTACGATATGGATTGAAGATTTTCTTCTCCATATGCATATGGCCCGCAGTGATGACCTGCCATCAAATACCTCCCGCTAAAACTCAAAGGGCCAGCTCGGCACTGGTTAAACAGTCGGCCTGAAAACTCTATTGGCAGCTGGGAGGACTTGGAAGACGCCTTTCGCGACAACTACCAAGGTACATACGTACGACCTCTGGATGCTGATGACTTAAGTCACATAGTTCAACAACCCGGAGAGTCAGCCAGGAAATTTTGGACCAGGTTCCTAACTGAGAAGAACCAGATCGTCGACTGTCGAGATGCCGAAGCCCTAGCGGCCTTTAAGCATAGCATCCGCGACGAATGGCTCTCCCGTCACCTCGGCCAAGAAAAGCCAAAGTCCATGGCAGCCCTCATGGCACTCATGACCCGGTTTTGCGTGGGCGAGGATTGTAACACCCACAATGCGGCTATATCTCCCACGTGTCGAGGCATGACTTGGAGGCATAGCCGCATGGTAGGCATGTCGCAAGAGGGGTAATATTTACACATCCCATGTACTGAATAAGAAAGGGATAAAGAGTCGGCTTACAATCACCACTTCACACAATACATAAATAATCCATACATCATCCAAGGTACAAACAAAGGTCCGACTATGGAACCAAAATAAAGAAGACAACCCCAAATGCTAGATCCCCGATCGTCCCAACTAGGCTCCTCTACTGATCATCCAGAAAAGAAACATAGTAACAGCCCGAATCCTCGTCGAACTCCCACTTGAGTTCGGTAGCGTCCCCTGCACTGGCATCATCAACACCTGCATCTGTTTGGAAGTATCTGTGAGTCATAGGGACTCAGCAATCTCACACCCATGAGATCAAGACTATTTAAGCTTAAGGGTAGGAAAAGGTAGTGAGGTGGAGCTGCAACAAAGCACTAAGCATATATGGTGGCTAACTTATGCAAAAGAGAGCGAGAAGAGAAGCAACACACGGTCGAGAAGCTAATAGTGATCAAGAAGTCATCCTGAAGCTACTTACATTCAAGCATAACACGAGACCGTGTTCTCTTCCCAGACTCCGCCGAAAAGAGACCATCACGGCTACACACGCGGTTGATTCATATTAATTAAGTTAAGTGTCAAGTTCTCTACAACCGGATATTAACAAATTCCCATCTGCCACATAACCGCGGGCACGGCTTTTGAAAGTTCAAACCCTGCAGGGGTGTCCAAACTTAGCCCATCACAAGCTCTCATGGTCAACGAAGGATATTCCTTCTCCCGGGAAGACCCGACCAGTCTCGGAATCCTGGTTACAAGACATCTCGACAATGGTAAAACAAGACCAGCAAAGCCACCCGATGTGCCGACAAATCCTGATAGGAGTCGCACGTATCTCGTTCTCAGGGCAACACCGGATGAGACTAGCTACGAGTAAAACCAACCCTCAAGTTTCCCCAAGGTGGCCCCGCAAGCAGCTCGGTTCGGACCAACACTCAGAGGAGCACTGGCCCGGGGGGGGGGGGTTAAAAAAAAGATGACCCTTGAGTCTGTAGACCCCAAGGGAAAGGTATATGGTGGTAGGTGGGCAAATGGTAAAACCAAGGTTGGGCCTTGTGTCGGTGTCAAAACCGGTGGATCTCGGGTAGGGGGTCCCGAACTGTGCGTCTAAGGCAGATGGTAACAGGAGGCGGGGGACACAATGTTTACCCAGGTTTGGGCCCTCGCGATGGAGGTAATAGCCTACTTCCTGCTTGATTGATCTTGATGATATGTGTATTACAAGAGTTGATCTACCACGAGATCGGAGAGGCTAAACCCTAGAAGCTAGCCTATGGTATGATTGTTATTGTCCTACGGACTAAAACCCTCCGGTTTATATAGACACCGGAGGGGCTAGGGTTACACAGAGTCGGTTACAAGGGAGGAGATCTACATATCCGAATCGCCAAGCTTGCCTTCCACGCAAAGGAGAGTCCCATCCAGACACGGGACGAAGTCTTGAATCTTGTATCTTCATAGTCCAATAGTCCAGCCAAAGTATATAGTCCGGCTGTCTAAGGACCCCCTAATCCAGGACTCCCTCAGTAGCCCCTGAACCAGGCTTCAATGACGACGAGTCCGGCGCGCAAATTGTCTTCGGCATTGCAAGGCGGGTTCCTCCTCCGAATACTCCATAGAAGATTTTGAACACAAGGATAGTGTCCGGCCCTGCAAAACAAATTCCACATACCACCATAGAGAGTACAATATTTCCACCAATCTAATCTGCTGACAATTTTTCATAACGTGACATCACGCCATGGCCCCGGTCATTATTCGAACTGTCTTTCCCTGCCCACCACTGCATGTGTTGCGAGGCAGTTTTATTGGCACGTCTTGTCGAAGCAGAGATTGTGTCCCCTTATCATGGGATTCTCATCAATACGGGTGTGGGAAACCCAATCGTGCTTGTTAGTACGACTCCTCGATTTTAGGCAAGTTCCAAACGGCCATGCGGAGGACACTTGATATTCGCCCTCTTTATAAAGGGGCCAAAGCCTGTCCTTTTGTTCTCGCGCTCAATCCCTCCCCCCCACCTCGAGTTCCAACACCCAAGGCTCTGGCGAAGCACTTCAGACCTTCAATCATGTCCGGATCCAACCTTCAGGGCCGGTGGATGGCTTCCTCTGTCACAGAGGAGGACATCAAGAAGCTAAGGGAGGCCAGGTATCTGACCGCCGAAATCTCGCACAGGCTGCTTGCCCGAGGGCAGGTCATCCCCACTCTCGAACCCAACGAGAGTGTCGTATTTGTTTCTGACTTCCTCTAAGGGCTAGGCATTAGTCTTGATCCCTTCATCAGAGGGCTCATGTTCTATTATGGGCTCGATTTCCACGATCTATCTCCGGTTTCCATCCTTCACATCTCGTCGTTTATTGTCGTATGTGAAGCCTTCCTCCGCATCACCCCACACTTCAGCTTATGGCTCAAGACCTTCAATGTGAAGCCGAAGATGATCGATGGGTGACACGCAGAATGCGGAGGTGCCTCAATAAGCAAAGGCGTCGATGCCCCATGGACAAAGGGTTCCTTCCCAGAGATGTCCAACTTATGGCAACGGGAGTGGTTTTACATCACAGCTCCCCCGAGGTACTAAGTGGGTGGCTGCCCCCACCTTCCGTTTGGGCCCCCACCACAACTGGCGTCATGGGTCAACAAGGGGCTAGACTGGGGGCCGGTTAATGACGTGCCGACATTGCAAAGTCGCATCCGAGATCTCCTCAAGAGGGATGCCGGTCTCATCAAAGTAATGCAAGTTATGCTAGTTCGTCGGGTCCTGCCATGCCAACGTCGATCTCTCCGTATGTGGGAGTTCAACCCGGAAGGACCACGAACTATTCAACAGTTCTTCGGCGTGACGCTCGTAGAGATGTATGGATTGTTCTTCGAATCACAAATAAAGTGTCCGGACACCACCGAGGATGCGGGTCTCAACTCTAATCGTCCAGATACCCAGGTAAGTATTTCCACGACCGAACACACTGCCCTTTCATTTGTCGTAACATAATTCTGAAAGAATTGCTCTTGGCTAGGACTGGGTAAGAAAGGCAAAGATGATCAGGTGTTCAGCCCCCCTTCCCGAGGGCTCGCCAGATCTTGAATTAGCCAGGATGCTGGAGCACGCACCTTATCAAGTGCCCTCGGGGGAAGATAAAGGGAGAGACGAAGAAGCCGAAAGCGAGCCTCGCGCATTACTCATCCAAACCGGGGAATTAATACCTCCACGAAGGAGGATAATCGGGGAGAAGAACCTGAAATTCCCTCTCCCCAAGGAAGGAAAAGGACCGCTCCTGAAGACTTGGAAACAAGGGTTTCCAAACGAGAGAAGAAACCCTCTCCAGGGGGCCCTAACCCGGAGGGCATTCCTTCCACACAGTGCCCGCAAGGGGATCAGCCCTCCGTCGAGCTGTAATTGAACAAAAGTAATTTTGGTAAATATATTTTGCTTTATCTCCACGGACAATAACCAAGACGTATGTCTTGTAGTCTGGATCGTAACTCTTCCCGACAGAGTTCGTCTTTGGGGGATCTTCTTTCGGAGATGATGGAGAGCGAAATGCCTCCCCTTGTCTCCCCGCCACCTGGGGCGGATGACCCTGAGGCGTCATCACGGAGGATTTCTCCTGATCCGCCAAGGCCAGAAGGTAACCCTTCGGCCACCCGAAGTCCAGAGTATTCGACTCCTAAGGGGAGTCATGGAAAGAGTCCGGGATTGCCCGGTGCGCAACCGGACGTACTGACGGATCTTTTGGAGCAAGCGGCTATCTCAGAGGAGCATCATACTTTAATGGATAAGGTGGTTGAGAGGATCTCATCCGCCAAAAGTGGGTTGCATGAAGATTTTACGAGCCTGCTAAAAGGCTTTGAGGTATGCAAAGTAATATAAATTTTTTGTGACGGTACCACACAGGCTAGGTGTGCTCTATATAGAGAGTAGCCCCTGAGACTCTGGTTGCTGTCCCTAGGCGGCAAACAGAGGATCATAGTCCCCGGTAATGATCATGCTGCTTTCATGTGCAGGCAGCGGATGGTCCGGTGGCTGGCCGGACTGTTGAGTTGGTCGGACTAAGCCGGCAACTGGACGCAGCAGATGCCGACATTGCGCTTGTGAACAAGCAGCTTGACGAGGCACAGGGTATGTATTTTTGGGTGGTCAGCAAGTATTAAGAGGAGCATGATGATAGTATCTATAATACGTTTTGACTGCAGATGGAGCTGCCGCCGTGGACACCCTTCGGGCGGAACTTGCCCGAGCCAAGGAACAAGCCAGGAGAAGTGATGTAGCTACCCTAAAGGCGGCCGAAGACTTAAGAGCCGAACAGGCTGCTCATCACAAGAGCGAAGATGAAATAGCCAAGATGGCTGTTGAGCTGAAACATGCCTCCGGCCGATATGAGCTTCTTGAAAAGGAAAGCCAAGTGAGAGCGGCTGACCTAAAGAGAGCCTTGGAGGCAGGCAAGGAAACCCGTTCTAAAATCAGAGCGGCAGAGGAGGAGCTCCATCAAGCCGGAGATATCATGGCTGGGAAGCCCTTTTTGTTGCGGACGAAGTTCGGAGATCCGAAGTATGCCCCTCTGGATTGATTATGGAGTTCTGCAGACGCGTATGCGGACATGGCAATGAGTGCTGCTAATGCGACTGCGTTTTTCAAAGATCAAGAAGATCACGAAGTAGAGAAGTTGTTCTGGTCGCAGTTCAGTGCTCCGACGCGTTCGCTGCTGTTAAATGAGCAAATGGCTGAGTGGGCTGAGCTCCATAGGTTGTCTGGGCTTGCCACGAGGTCTGTCGTGGATCATCTTTGGCCGGAAGGACCAAATCCGAATATTTATTTTGGTTTAGTGCAACGATTCCTTGGTGCTGTGCAGCATATCGATGCCGTAAATAGGTTGACATGCATAGAGGGTGCGCGGATGGCTCTTGCCCGTGTTAAGACATACTGGGCAGAGATGAATGCCACCGCTATTGCAACCCGGGGTCCGGCCGTAGGCCAGGTCTCGGTCGAGCACTATTTAGAAGAAGTCCTAGAAGGCGCTCGTTTAATAGAGGCTCAGTGCTCGAAGAGTATCATGTTTGAGTGACATGTATCCCCATTGTAAAAATAGTATTATTTGAATTATACAGGCTGTTTTTATTGCCTGAAGGTATTATGATGCCTCCTGTGCGGCCATTTATGTAAGTGTATAACCTGAAAGTTTGTAGTCGTCGGCTTCAGCCCCCACGCACATAATGTGTGGGTGTTCGGAAAAGCACGTATTCACACTTGATCCAACGTCTTGGTCCATGAAGGAGGTGATAGCGCGGCGAACAAGGCAATCAGACTATATTGCTTTAACACTTTCACTTAGCCATAGGAGTTTCACAGTGGGGCTACTATATAGCCCCTGGTACTTCCGCGCTTATCCGAATACGGTGCACGTACATACATGACCGGGAAACCGGTCCTTTGTTAATGCGGAGGAATCGCAAAGATTCTGCTGAGTCCTCAAGTCATTGACCAGTCTCGCGATTTATCATGACAGTCACTTTTCGGCTTTCTCTACTGAGGTGCTCATCCGGATGAACCATGGCACAATCGCAGTAGTTCTCCCGGTGCCGCCTTAGCCGATAGAGCGGAACGTAAGGTAGCAAAACACGGGAGCCGGGCAAACCCAACATTTGACCAAAGACATGATTCAGAGCTGATGCATATAAGGCCAAACGCGCGACGCCAAACACTCCCTAAGGTATTCGGACTTTACAACATATACCGGGCTGAGCAAAGCCCTTGATAATGAACCCTGAATTTCCAGGTACATGCATCAGTCTGACGTGGCGAAAATGCCAATAACGTCAGCATCCCTCTCGGTTGTGCTAAGTATCCGGAGGGCGTGAAGCAACAAGAGACAGTGAGAAAGGTTTACACAGGGTCTTAATCTAGAAAGAAACCTTTGAGCGGGGCCCTGCTGCACATCTGCGCCCGTGTCTCCGTTGTACCGTGTCCTGGAAGGGTGTAGCATGATTGTCATATGCAAGAGAGAAAAAACCCAGGTGAAAGTCTACGGGCGGAAAATTGGTTATTCTTAATAGACCATGGAAATTCAATCTAAGTAAGGTCAAACCGAACTATAGTTCTTTTTACATGTGGGAAGCCCCTAGCGCCACCTATGAGGGTATATCCATCGACCCGATCTCGGGTTTATCTGAACTATTACAATGAGGGGTGCGCCGGACTCGTCTAGCCGTGTCCGCGGTCTTGACGACCGATCATTTATTCTGGTTGGAGGGGTCGTTCAGTGTTCGGCTGCGAAATCCTCCGTACTTTCCTCCGCATGTAAGGAACGCTCTAAGTTTCCGCTAACTGTGATGATGCCACATGGACCGGGCATCTTAAGCTTAAGATAAGCGTAATGCGGTATTGCATTAATACGAGCGAAGGCTGTTCTTCCGAGTATTGCTTGATAGACGCTTCGAAACGGAGTGATGTTGAAGGTTAATTATTCGCTTCGGAAGTTGTCGGGAGAACCGAATACAACCTCTAGTACTATAGAGCCCGTGCAGCGGGCCTCTGGGCCTGGTACTACTCCTTTAAAGGTAGTATTGCTTTGGCTGATTCTTGTTGGGTCTATCCCCATTTTACGGACTATGTCTTGATATATCAGATTAAGACTACTGCCGCCGTCCATAAGGACTCGGGTGAGATGGTATCCGTCAATTATTGGGTCTATTACCAAGGTAGCCGATCCTCCATGCCGGATACTAGTCGGGTGATCCCTGCGATCAAAAGTGATTGGGCAGGCCGACCAAGGTTTGAACTTGGGGGTAACAGGCTCTACGGTGTATACGTTTCGAAGTGCGCGTGTGCTCCTCCTCTTCGTTACATGAATCATGTTCACTGTTTTGACTTCTGGTGGGAATTTTTTCTGTCCCCCAATGTTTTGTTGGTGAGGCTCATCCTCGTCTTCACTTGGTGTCTCCCTCCCCTTGTGTTTGGCATTTAGCTTGCCGGCTTGCTTAAACACCCAACATTCTCTATTGGTGTGATTTGCAGGTTTATCGAAAGTGCCGTGAAGCTGACATAATCTGTCTAGAATCTTGTTTAGGCTAGAAGGTCCATCTCTGTTGCCTTTGAATGGCTTTTTCCGTTGACCGGGCCGAGAGCCCCTGAAACTGGCGTTTACCGCCGTGTTGTTTGGGCTGTCTTCGTTGCTTTGACGCTTGCTTTTATTGTGTCGTGGTTTTCCATTGCCATCCTGACTTCGGATGTGCTTGGGTCGCTGGTGCCGCTGCGGGCCAGCCAACTATCCTCGCCCACCCAAAAGCGGGTCATAAGGCTTGTCAGGGCTGCCATTGTCCTTGGTTTTTCCTGGCTGAGGTGTCTGGCAAGCCATTCGTCCCGGACACTATGTTTGAAAACCGCTAAGGCTTAGGCGTTCGGGCAATCAACAATTTGATTCTTCTTAGTAAGGAATCTGTTCCAAAGCTTTCGGGCTGACTCTCTGGGTTGTTGAATTATGTGACTTAAATCGTCTGCATCCGGAGGTCAGACATAGGTCCCTTGAAAATTTGCCCTGAAAGCGTCCTCGAGCTCTTCCCAATTTCCAATTGAGTTTTCGGGGAGGCTTTTCAACCAGTGCCTAGCTGGTCCTTTCAACTTTAAGGGCAAGTATTTGATGGCGTGGAGATCATCTCCATGAGCCATGTGGATGTGAAGGATAAAGTCCTCAATCTAGACCCCAGGGTCTATTGTTCTGTCGTATGACTCTATGTTCACGGGTTTGAATCCTTTTGGGAATTCATGATCCAGTACCTCATCGGTGAAGCATAGGGGGTGCGCGGCACTCCGATATTTGGGTGAGTCTGACAGTTGTAGTGTTTAGTTTTGATTCCGAACTATTATTCTGTCAGTATAGTCATTTGGGCGGCGATGATTCTGTGCCGGAACGCGCTTCCTAGGTCCATAACTGGACCTGGTCAAACCGCCTTTTTGTGTACGTCATCGTTAGCCGCCCTATCGCGGCCACGGGGTGGCCGGTCCGGTTGATCGGCCGTTTTATTTTCTGGCTGATTGGGCTCTAAGGCCTCGTCGTCGAATCCAGGCAACAGCTTGCGCTTTGGATAGCTTTTTGTGTGGCGATTACCGCCGTACTTTTCTTCCGTGTCAAGCACTTTATTCCATCTGCTGTTGAGCGTATTCTGCGTGGTCTTAAGCCTTTGCTTTTGCTTCTTCTGGCTCTGCGCGGTTTTAATGAGCCTTTTATGAAGGTTCTCTTGTTCCAAGTGTCTTTCAGGGATGATGTGTGCATCGCCGTCCGGACTATTCATGTCTCCGGAGACAGGTTGATGAGTTTTACCCTCGGGGTCGTCGTGGCCGGACAGCGGCTCCGTACTATGTTCGCCATCTGCTGGTTCACCCTGCTCCACTGCTGGGTTCATGTGGTCGTTGTCTCCTTTGGAGTCAACCGGGGTGTTACTCTTTCTTGCACTGTTGTCGCTATTTTTGCCGGGGCGGGATTTGGAGCGGCGCTTACGCCGTCGCTTTGGTTGCTTCTCGAGGGAATTGTCCTTCGCTGCTTCCTCCCGTTCCTCGTCATCATTTTCTTTGGGTGTATCCACCATGTATATATCATGTGATGAAGTGGTAGTCCAGCGCCCTGCGGGCGGTGGTTCCTATTCATCTCCTGCATCGTCGTCCATACCGTTGATTTCTTTGGAGTCGAAATCAAGCATGTCGGTTAAGTCGTCGATAGTGGCTATTAAGTGGGTGGTGGGTGGGGAACGAATTTCTTCGTCGTCCGCTTCCCACTCGAGCCGGACATAGTTCGACCAAGGGTCTCCTGACAAGGAGAGAGACCGTAATGAGTTTAACACGTCGCCTTGGGGCGAGTGTTTAAAGATATCCGCGGAGGTGAACTCCATGATCAGTGCCCATTCAGATTGGATGGGCACGAACGCGAGTGGTTCGGAGTCTGTGGCCGGGGACGAATCCGAGTGTCCGGCAACACAGGTCTCATAGGAGGTGAAGTCAGTATTCGGCTCTATCGCCGCTGAGTGTGCGGCCTCCATGGCGGGGTCCATCCACCCATCCTCGGACGGTGCGATCTGTTACGGATTGAGGGCCGGAGTAGTTACAAGTGTGATCTCCCGAACACTGTCCGATGGTAGAGCTAAATCATGCTCATTGTGACTGTCCGGCGTACCTGACATGGGTTCGAATCCGTCGAAGATAAAGTCTCTGCAGATGTCGGCGGTATAGTTCAAGCTTCCAAACCTGACCTGATGGCCAGGGGCGTAGCTCTCTATCTGCTCCAGATGGCCGAGCGAGTTGGCCCGTAGTACGAATTTGCTGAATAAGAAGATCTGTCCGGGGAGGAAAATCTCACCCTCGAAGGAGCTATCAAGCCTTATGATCACGACATAGTGGAACTCTCAATGAAAGCAACAATGTCGGTGTCAAAACCGGCGGATCTCGGGTAGGGGGTCCCAAACTGTGCATCTAAGGCGGATGGTAACAGGAGGCGGGCGACACAATGTTTACCCAGGTTCGGGCCCTCGCGATGGAGGTAATACCCTAGTTCACGCTTGATTGATCTTGATGATATGTGTATTACAAGAGTTTATCTACCACGAGATCGGAGAGGCTAAACCCTAGAAGCTAGCCTATGGTATGATTGTTATTGTCCTACAGACTAAAACCCTCCGGTTTATATAGACACCGGAGGGGCTAGGGTTACACATAGTCGGTTACAAGGGAGGAGATCTACATATCTGAATCGCCAAGCTTGCCTTCCACGCAGAGGAGAGCCCCATACGGACACGGGACGAAGTCTTCAATCTTTTATTTTCATAGTCCAACAGTCCGGCCATAGTATATTGTCCGGCTGTCCGAGGACCCCCTAATCCAGGACTCCCTCACCTTGCTGGAGGAGTTTTATTCAAAGCAAACTGTCAAGGAGTTACCATAACACCCAACCGCATAAGGAACGCAAAATCAAGGAACATAACACCGGTATGACAGAAACTAGGGCGGCAAGAGTGGAACAAAACACCAGGCATAAGGCCGAGCCTTCCACCCTTTACCAAGTATATAGATGCATTAAAGTAAATAAGAGATAATAATGATATCCCAACAATATCCATGTTCCAACAAGGAACAAACTCCATCTTCACCTGCAACTAGCAATGCTATAAAAGGGGCTGAGCAAAGCAGTAACATAGCCAAACAACGGTTTGCTAGGAAAAGTGGGTTAGAGGATTGACATGGCAATATGGGAGGCATGATATAGCAAGTGGTAGGTAGCGCGGCATAGCAATAGAGCGAACAACTAGCAAGCAAAGACAGAAGTGATTTCGAGGGTATGGTCATATTGCCTGCAATGTTCTCAGAGTTGTCGAAAGCTTGATCCTTTTTAGCATACTCAACAGGTTCCTCGATCACGTACTCGTCTCCCAGCTCTACCCAAAGCAAGAACACAAGCAAAGGAACAATAATCAACCACGGTGCAATGCACAAGCAACATGATGCAAAACATGGCATGATATGCAAGACATGATATGCAATGCATATGCGTGCTCCAGAAGGGAAAGATTGATCAAGGCATCAACTTGGCAAACCAAGTGTGCTGCTGGAAAGATGAGATGATTTCGGGCGAAATCAATATAAAGATCGCCGGAAACGGATGCACGGTTTGCAAATGGGAAGCAAAACAAGGATGGCACAATTCTGCGATTAACAACACGATGCCATCTAGAATGCAACAAGAAACTAAGCTACTGCACTCCAACATAGAAACAAAGCCTATGGCGGTGATGTACAAGTGATGCTTGACAAAACATGAATACTGAGATACGGCTAAATCACACAAGAGCAGGTTCAAACAAGCATGGCAAAAGTGCAAAAGATATCAGCTTCACAGACTTTTTGAAAATACTAACATGCCAGAAATAACATCAGGAAGCAATGTTTATAGCAAGCAAACAACATGCTACAGGAACATATCATTGCAAAACAAGGCATGACATGATTCTACTAAATTCATAGAACAAAAGTCCCTTACTTATAATGAGCCAAAAAGGCACAGAAGATATGATGACACCCATGTAAACATAGCAAGATTTATTAATAGTTTCAGACTTAGCAGAAAACAGAGCATGACATAAACAGAATTATGAAGGCATCTTTGCGAGCTCAAATCACTCACCACAAAGCCTTGAATGACAAAACAAGCATAGAAACAGCAAGATTACATGTTCATGAAGCTAACCATGGCAAGAGTAAGTTCTTAACATGCATGGAATACTAGCAACAACCATGGCAAAATTGATTAACATGTTAACATTCCGCCAGGAACATTTTATAACAAAAGTAGAGCAAGATTAAGACATTCTAGGGCACTCCATAATTGCAAACAGAGGCATGGATGGATAGAGCATAACCATGTGTTCAAAACATCCTTGCTGAAGCAACTCAAAACAAGCATGGATCTCACTGTAGCATCATGTTTACATGGCATAAAAATAACAGCAGGAAAAGGACTTAGCAAAATCTTAAGTCCCTGAAAACATCAATATCACAAAGGCTACTTTGCATGCTTGTGCTAGTCACCACATTGATCACAAAAATACAAGACAAGCACCCCTGAAACTATGGCATGACATAGTTCAAAATACATGTAGAGCTCATGCCCATATGAAGCACGCATCAAATGTGGCAAAAATGACAAATCATCATAATCTGATAAGTAGCAGCAGTAAACATTTTATAGCACTCTTGCATCAATGATTAGGGCATCAAAGTGAACTCAAACAAGCATGCCACAATGGAATGAAATGAAGATCATCTCACAATGAACATTTTTGTGTATAATATGCATGAAACGGAGCTACGTTCACGGAGATATGAGGCAATGAACAGAGCATGAAATGTTGCAGGGGAAAAGGACTTAGACGAAAAAACAACCTCATAGTTCTAGGGTTCTTCGTGGCGCACGAACCGAGGCCGAATCCGAGTTCTCGCTGGAGTTCACCACGGTGACCGGAGCTGGACGGAGAAGACGCCGGCGAGGTTCGAGGGGGAAGATCTGGGGAGGAGGAGGACGAGGCCGGAGGAGGGCGGCGGGGTCGCCGGAGCGCGGGCGAGGCGGTGGCGGAGCCAGGCGGCGGGGTTGCCGAAGCGCGGGCGAGGCGGCGGAAGAGCTCGGCGGAGCCGGCCGGCGAGGCGGCGGGTGGCGGCCGGGCGGGCGGGCGCGGGCGCACTGGAGGAGCGGCTGGGACGCGCGGGGGCACGGTGGCGGCGATGGGCCGGGCGGGAAATTTGACAGGCGGTTTACCGGTGGTGTGCCAAGGCCACTTGGCAATTCTCGGTCCATTTTGAGAACGTTTAACACGCGCTCACAAAAAGAGACAAAAGGGGTACACCGATGCACGTAGGAGTGTCAGATTGCAAAACGGACAACGGGGAAAATGCTCGGATGCAAGAGACAAACACGTATGCAAATGCGATGCACATGATGACATGATATGAAATGCATGACATGAACAAAATGCAAAACAAAGACAAAACCAAACCACGAAGGGAATCTCATAACTTAAAGCCGGAAATGGCAAGAATCGGAGTTACAATTATGGCAAGTTACATCCTTGGTGTTACAACACTCCACCACTACGAAAGGATCTCGTCTCGAGATCTAGGACTGAAAGAACTCCGGATTTTCGAAACAGAGGTGATCCTCGCGTTCCCAGGTGGCTTCTCGGTCGGAATGGTGTGACCACTTCACTTTCAAGAATTTGATAGACCTGTTGCGAGTCTTGCGCTCGGTTTCTTCAAGAATAACAACGAGATGCTCATGATAGGACATGTCTTCTTGGAGATCAATCTCTTCGAAGTTGATGGTGCGCTTAGGAGTCTTGAAGCACTTGCGAAGCTGTGACACGTGAAACATGTCGTGCACATTTGCGAAGTTGGACGGAAGCTCAAGTTGATAGGCGAGATCGCCTCTTTTACCAATGATCTTGAAAGGACCCACATATCTAGGGTCAAGCTTCCCTTTGATACCGAAGTGACGAGTGCCTTTCATTGGAGAGACGCGGAGGTAGACATGGTCTCCGATCTCGAAAGCCAAGTCACGGTGCTTGCTATCGTAGTAACTCTTCTGGCGCGGTTGCGCGGCTTTGAGATTTTCACGTATGACTTTGCACATTTCTTCAGCTTTTGTGATTAAGTCATTGCCAAGAAGTTGGCGTTCACCAGTCTCTGACCAATTGAGAGGAGTACGACACTTTCTACCATAGAGAATTTTGAATGGATCCTTGCCCGAACTCGCTTGGAAGCTGTTGTTGTAGGAGAAATCGGCATATGGAAGACAATCTTCCCACTTCATACCGAAGGAAATGACACAATCCCTGAGCATATCTTCAAGGATTTGATTAACTCGCTCGACTTGGCCACTAGTTTGAGGATGGAAGGCTGTGCTGAAGCGAATGTTGGTGCCCATGGCCTTCTAGAAGGAGTCCCAGAACTTATAAGTGAAGATGCTTCCACAATCTGAAGATATCAATTGCGGAATTCCGTGCAAGCAGACAATCCTGGAGGTGTATAGCTCTGCCAACTGAGCTGATGTGATAGATTCTTTGATTGGAAGGAAATGAGCCACTTTAGTAAGCTTGTCGATGACAATGAAGATAGCGTCATTTCCACGCTTGGACTTGGGAAATACAGTCACGAAGTCCATCTCAACATGTCAAACTTCCATTCTGGAATAGCAAGAGGTTGGAGGAGACCAGCTGGCCGTTGGTTTTCTACTTTCACTCTTCTGCAGACATCACATTCATTCACGAATTGAGCAATTTCTCGCTTCATTCAAGTCCACCAATACGACTGCTTTAGGTCATGGTACATCTTTGTACTTCCAGGATGAATGGATAGAAGGGAATTGTGCGCCTCGTTCATAATGACTTTCCTTAGATCACCTTTAGGAACCACAATTCGATCCTCAAAGAATAGAGTGTCTTTGTCATCAATGCGATAGCACTTGTATTTGGGTTGGCTCTTGGCAATCCCATTTTTCACCTTCTTCACCATGGAATCCAGGAGTTGTGCCTCACGAATTTGATCTTCCAAAGTAGGAGAGAGTTGGAGGTTGGCAAGAAAGCCTTGAGGAACAACTTGGAGATTCAGTTTGCGGAAAGCTTCACAAAGGTCCGGTTGGAAGGGCTTGAGAATTAAGCTGTTGCAGTAAGCCTTCCTGCTCAAAGCATTTGCAATGACATTGGCCTTGCCTGGAGTATATTCAATACTCGGATTGTATTCTTGAATCATTTCGACCCAACGAGTCTGCATGAGGTTGAGGTTGGGCTGAGTGAAGATGTACTTGAGGTTCTTATGATCAGTGAAGATGTCCACTTTCCTTCCCAACAAGAGATGTCTCCACATTAATAATCCATGGACAACTGCCGCCAACTCGAGGTCATGAGTGGGGTAGTTCCTTTCGTTGGGCTTCAACTGTAGAGAGGTATAAGCCACAACTTTCTTCTCTTGCATTAACACAGCATCGAGACCTTGCAGGGAAGCATCACAGAAAACTGGAAATGGCTTGGATTCATCAGGAGGAGTCAAGACAGGAGCTGTGACTAACTTCTTTTTGAGGGTGTTGAAAGCAACGTCACATTCAGGCGCCTAGACATACTTAACATGCTTCTGGAGGAGGTTGGAAAGAGGCTTTGCAATCTTAGAGAAATTCTCAACGAATCTTCGACAATAGGTTGCAAGCCCAAGAAAACCACGGAGCTGCTTGACATTCTGAGGCGGTTCCCAATTCACAATTGCAGACACCTTCTCGGGATTAACAGCGATGCCTTTGGCGGAGATGATATGACCAAGGTAAAGAACTTCGTCAAGCCAGAACTCACACTTGTAAAACTTCGCATAGAATTGATGCTCTCTGAGTTTTTCGAGTACCAATCTCAAATGCTTGGCATGATCCTCCTTATTCTTGGAAAAGACCAAAATATCGTCGAGATACACCAAGACGAAATCATTTGTGTAAGGGTTGAAGATGAAGTTCATCATGCGAGAGAAGTTGGAGGAGCATTGACAAGGCCGAAAGACAAGACAATATATTCATACGAACCGTAGCTTGTTCTGAATGCTGTCTTGGGGATATCTTGTTCACGAATGCGAATCTAATGTAACCCATACGGAGGTCAAGCTTGGAGAATACTTGAGCACCTTTAAGTTGCTCGAAAGCTCATTTATGTTAGGAAGTGGATACTTGTTCTTTATTGTCTTCTTGTTCAATGGAGGGTCGTCGACGCAGAGTCGTTCCGTTCCATCCTTCTTCTTGAAAAAAAGAACACCACAACCCCATGGAGATGAACTCGGTCTGATCAGACCCAAACGCTCTTGTTCATCGAGTTGTTTCTTCAACTCCTTCAACTCCTCTGGTCCATGCTTGTAAGGACGCTTGTAAACAGGTTCCGTGCCAGGCTCAAGATCGATAACGAATTCAACTGGCCGGTGAGGAGGCATTCCCGGAAGCTCTTCTGGAAAGACGTCTTGATATTCACAAACGACTAGAATCTGAGATATGGCATTCAACTCACCCTTCTCATTGAGAGAAAACAACCGAATGGTTTCATCACGAGCATCATAGATGATCACCTCCTCAGAAGAGTGTGTCAATTGAATTTCTCTGGCAGCACAATCAAGCAGAGCCTTATGCTTAGAAAGCCAGTCCATGTCAAGAATTAGATCAATATCCGAGTCACCAAGAACAATTGGAGAAGCCAGAAATTTATAGTCGCCCATCTCGATACCGACATTCGGAACCATCATGCTAGAACTCAAATGCTTAGCCGGAGAAACAACTTGCAATGCTTTAGGTAATGCCTTACTATCAAAATTGTGCTCCGATGCAAATGGGAAAGACATTAAAGAATGCGATGCACCATATCAAATAAGACTTTAGCAGGAATGAAGTTAATTGGAAGGTTACCCATGATCACTTCTGAAGAATCATCTGCCTGAGCTGCATTCATCATGTTGACCTTAGCATGCTTGGGATTATGCTTGACCACTGCATTGCTGGCAGATCTCACAGGAGGAGGAGGCGGAAGGCGCCTTTGGTTGAAGCATTTGTTTGCATGGTGCCCTTTCTGTTGACACTTGTTGCAAGTAACCTTTGAGAGCGGGCGGTGATAAGGAGCACTTGACCTTGGAGTATGAGACTGAGCTTTGTTCTGATAGCCTGGGTTGGGTGGGTGGGAAGATCCATTTCCACCTTTGCTCTTCTGCTGATAAGGCTGACGAAACGGAGGAGGAGGAGGCAACCAGAACTTCTGTTGCTTAGCTGCCACTTGTGATGAAGAAGAATAATGAACTGCATCCCTGACTCTCTTCATAGATGCCTCACACTTGAGCTGAGCAGCTACTTGCTTTAGTGCCATGTTGTAGAATTCATCAAACTTAGTCAGCTCAAGAAGCACGAGAGCTAATTGCAGATCTTCTCTAAGGCCACCTCTGAATTGATAAATCATACTCTTTTCATCAAGGATGTCTTGTTTAGCGAAGCGAGCAAGTTTCTGAAACTGGATATTGTATTGATACACGGACATGCTGCCTTGCTTGAGATTGCGGGACTCCTCACGCTTACTCTCAGCAACACTTTGTGGAATGTGATGAGCTTTGAAGTCTCAGCGGAAATCATTCCATGTAATCACACAACCTCCTCTGGAATCTCTGTATTGTTGATACCACTCAGCAGCTTGGTCTTTGTGTTGAAACGAAGCAAACTTGACAAAGTCCTCAGGCTTGACATTGCTACACTCAAAATGTTTGCAGACATCCACGAGCCAGTCGTCGGCGTCTATGGCCTCGACACAGTTGCTGAAGGACTTCGACTGGTTTGCGAGGAACTGATTGAGGGTAGCAAACTGAGGCTGATTGTTTCCTTGGCCTTGATTACCTTGGTTGCCTTGCCCTTGGTTGCGCTCTTGCAATAGTTGCAAAAGCATCTGAGTGTTGGCGTTGGTGGCTGCCATGAAGCTTGCCATGCCTCCGTAGGTGGAGGTGGTGGCGGAGGGTTCGACTAATCCCCATCATTGCGGTCCAAATTCTGGCGCGTTGGAGGAGCCATCCTGAAGAGGTTGACATCCGTTAGCATCTTGAAAGACATATATTCAAGATGAATCAATGGATCGAAATTGCAACATAAAGTCTTAACATTCGAACAAAGGATGAACGAATGAATTCCAAAGTAAATCATCACACTTCCATTAAGGTTGAGAAGCCACTTAGATAAAGGTAGATGAATAAAGTAACAATGTACGGATATGAACAAATAAGTGGTAAGGATTACCCAATCACAAACCAAATATCTGCGGGAAGAAGTACTAAAGCTACTTGAATTCCCACCTATGAAACTCCCAAAACATTCTGGTTATGCAATCAGGTGTTGGGGATACAGGGGAAGCATAATATCTCACCCAAAACTAGCAAATCCTACATCCAGCTGTATCCATCCTTCAACACATAACCAAGAAACCTTCGGAAATCATGTACCTCAACCTTCGAAAAGCATCTGTTATACGAGTTATGGCAATACTCCTGAACTCCCGCCCCAGTACTGGGTGGCGTCGATGTTATCTCACCAACAACTGCATAAAAGGGATTTTCGATGTTGGCGAACTCAGGTATTCCAGAACTGCAATGATAAAGGTATTCCAGAACTACAACGATAAAATTGTGACGACAACACCTCGGAGCTCAACTCCCCAGGACACTGCCACAACCTCTAAATGTCAGGAGGCACCAAGAACAATGTTCTCATCACAAAACCATCGGAACAATTCCAAGATACCCGCGTGATCCTATTTTTTTCGTGAAATTTGAGGAGAGAAGAGTCAAAACTCTACGCCAGGAGGCCTCACCAGAGCGACGAAGGGACTGAGGAGTAAAAAGAATCCTACTCTCCGATATATATAATCCTAAGACTCAAAACATTTTGTTCTAGACTCAACAACGTTAGCGATTCGATCAAACAGGGGGCTCCTAAGTCGGGGATGGCTCTGATTACCAACTTGTAACACCCACAATGCGGCTATATCTCCCACGTGTCGGGGCACAACTTAGAGACATAGCCGCATGGTAGGCATGTCGCAAGAGGGGTAATCTTTACACATCCCATGTACTGAATAAGAAAGGGATAAAGAGTCGGCTTACAATCACCACTTCACACAATACATAAATAATCCATACATCATCCAAGTTACAAACAAAGGTCCGACTACGGAACCAAAATAAAGAATACAACCCCAAATGCTAAATCCCCGATCTTCCCAACTGGGCTCCTCTGCTGATCATCCGGAAAAGAAACATAGCAACGACCCGAATCCTCATCAAACTCCCGCTTGAGTTAGCTAGCGTCCCTTGCACTTGCATCATCGGCACCTGCATCTGTTTGGAAGTATCTGTGAGTCACGGGGACTCAACAATCTCACACCCGCGAGATCAAGACTATTTAAGCTTAAGGCTAGGAAAATGTAGTGAGGTGGAGCTGCAGCAAAGCACTAAGCATATATGGTGGCTAACTTACGCAAAAGAGAGCGAGAAGAGAAGCAACGCATGGTCGAGAAGCTAATAGTGATCAAGAAGTGATCCTAAAGCTACTTACATTCAAGCATAACACAAGACCGTGTTCTCTTCCCGGACTCTGCCGAAAAGAGACCATCATGGCTACACACGCGGTTGATTCATTTTAGTTAAGTTAAGTGTCAAGTTCTCTACAACCGGATATTAACAAATTCCCATCTGCCACAAAACCGCGGGCATGGCTTTCGAAAGTTCAAACCCTGCAGGGGTGTCCCAACTTAGCCCATCACAAGCTCTCACGGTCAACGAAGGATATTCCTTCTCCCAAGAAGACCCGATCAGTCTGGGAATCTCGGTTACAAGACATCTCGACAATGGTAAAACAAGACCAGCAAAGCCACCCGATGTGCCGACAATTCCCGATAGGAGTCGTATGTATCTCGTTGTCAGGGAAACACTGGATGAGACTAGCTACGAGTAAAACCAACCCTCAAGTTTCCCCAAGGTGGCCCCGCAAGCAGCTCGGTTCGGACCAACACTCAGAGGAGCACTGGCCCGGGGGGGGGGGGTTAAAATAAAGATGACCCTTGAGTCTGCAGAACCCAAGAAAGGTATATGGTGGTAGGTAGGATAATGGTAAAACCAAGGTTGGGCCTTGCTGGAGGAGTTATATTCATAGCAAACTGTCAAGGGGTTCCCATAACACCCAACCGCGTAAGGAACGCAAAATGAAGGAACATAACACCAGTATGACGGAAACTAGGGCGGCAAGAGTGGAACAAAACACCAGGCATAAGGCCAAGCCTTACTCCCTTTACCAAGTATATAGATGCATTAAAGTAAATAAGAGATAATAATGATATCCCAACAATATCCATGTTCCAACAAGGAACAAACTCCATCTTCACCCGCAACTAGCAACGCTATAAGAGGGGATGAGCAAAGCGGTAACATAACCAAACAACGGTTTGCTAGGAAAAGTGGGTTAGAGGATTGACATGGCAATATGGGAGGCATGATATAGCAAGTGGTAGGTAGCGTGGCATAGCAATAGAGCGAAAAACTAGCAAGCAAAGATAGAAGTGATTTCGAGGGTATGGTCATCTTGCCCGCAATGTTCTCAGAGTTGTCAAAAGCTTGATGCTCATTAGCGTACTCAACAGGTTCCTCGATCACGTACTCTTCTCCTGGCTCTACCCAAAGAAAGAACACAAGCAAAGGAATAACAATCAACCACGGTGCAATGCACAAGCAACATGATGCAAAACATGGCATGATATGCAAGACATGATATGCAATGCATATGCGTGCTCCGGAAGTGAAAGATTGATCAAGGCATCAACTTGGCAAACCAAGTGTTCCGTTGGAAAGATGAGATGAGTTCAGGCAAAATTGATATAAAGATCACCGGAAACGGATGCACGGTTTGCAAATGGAAAGCAAAACAAGGATGGCACAATTCTGCGAGTAACAACACGATGCCATCTAGAATGCAACAAGAAACTAAGCTACTGCACTCGAACATAGCAGCAAAGCATATGGCAGTGATGTACAAGTGATGCTTGACAAAACATGAACACTGAGCTATGACTAAATCACACAAGAGCAGGTTCAAACAAGCATGGCAAAAGTGCAAAAGATATCAGCTTCACAGACTGAAAATACTAATATGCTAGAAATAACATCAGGAAGCAATGTTTATAGAAAGCAAACAACATGCTAGAGGAACATATCATAGCAAAACAAGGCATGTCATGATTTGACTAAATGCATAGCACAAAAGTCCCTTACTGATCATGAGCCAAAAAGGCGCAGAAGATATGATGGCACCCATGTAAACATAGCAAGATTTATTAACAATTTCAGACTTAGCAGAAAATAGAGCATGGCATAAACAGAATTATGAAGGCATCTTTGCGAGCTCAAATCACTCACCACAAAGCCTTGCATGACAAAACAAGCATAGCAACAGCAAGATGACATGTTCATGAAGCTAACCATGGCAAGAGAAAGTTCCTAACATGCATGGAACACTAGCAACAACCATGGAAAAATTGATTAACATGTTAACATTCTGCCAGGAACATTTTATAGCAAAAGTAGAGAAAGATTAAGACATGCTATGACACTCCATAATTGCACACAGGGGCATGGTTGGATGGATAATAACCATATGTTAAAAACATCCTTACTGAAGTAACTCAAAACAAGCATGGATCTCACTGCAGCATCATGTTTACATGGCATACAAATAACAGCAGGAAAAGGACTTAGCAAAATCCTAAGTCCCTGAAAACAACAATATCATGAAGGCTACTTTGCATGCTTGCGCTAGTCACCACATTGATCAAAAAAGTGCAAGACAAGCACCCCTGTAAATATGGCATGACATAGTTCAAAACACATGTAGAGCTCATGCCCATATGAAGCACGCATTAAATGTGGCAAAAATGACAAATCATCATAATATGATAAGTAGCAGCAGTAAACATTTTATAGCACTCTTGCATCAATGATTAGAGCATCAAGATGAACTCAAACAAGCATGCCATCATGGAATGAAATGAAGATCATCTCACAATGAACATTTTTGTGTATAATATGCATGAAACGGAGCTACGTTCACGGAGATATGAGGCAATGAACAGAGCATGAAATGTTGTAGGGGAAAAGGACTTAGACGAAAAAACAACCTCATAGTTCTAGGGTTCTTCGTGGTGCACGAACCGAGGCCGGATCCGAGTTCTCGCTGGAGTTCACCATGGTGACCGGAGCTCGACGGAGAAGACGCCGGCGAGGTTCGAGGGGGAAGATCCGGGGAGGAGGAGGACGAGGCCGGAGGAGGGCGGCGGGGTCGCCGGAGCGCGGGCGAGGCGGTGGCGGTGGCGGAGCCGGGCGGCGGGGTCGCCGAAGCGCGGGCGAGGCGGCGGGTGGCGGCCGGGCGCGCGGGCGCGGGCGCACGGGAGGAGCGGCGGGGACGCGGGGGCAGCGATGGGCCGGGCTAGACCGATCCGGGCTCGCCGGGCCACGGAGAATGATAGCGGGGAGTTCCACGTGGCGCTCTCGGAGTGGTGCGGGTGCGGTGGTGGTTTCGTCCGGCGATGGCCGGACGTGTCCGGCGGCGCGGAGGGAGTTTTGCTAGGGTTATGGACCCGAAATTTCGGTGGAGTGCACATATTTATAGGTACGAGGAGGTAGGAGTGTCCAAATGGAGTGTAGTTTTTGCCCACATGATCGTGATCCGATGACAGAGGACATGGAAGAGGTTTGGATGGGTTATTGGGCCGTTTTGGAGGGGTGTTGGGCTGCAACACAAAAGAGGCCTTCGCAGTTACCCGGTTAACCGTTGGAGTATCAAACGGAATCCAAATGGAATGAAATTTGACAGGCGGTCTACCGGTGGTGTATCAAGGCCACTTGGCAAATCTTGGTCCATTCTGAGAACGTTTAACACCCGCTTACAAAAAGATACAAAAGGGGTACGCCGGTGCACGTAGGAGTGTCGGATTGCAAAACGGACAACGGGGAAAATGCTCGGATTCAAGATACGAACATGTATGCAAATGCGGTGCACATGATGAAATGATATGAAATGCATGACATGAACAAAATGCAAAATGAAGACAAAACCTAACCACGAAGAGAATCTCATAACTTAAAGCCAGAAATGGCAAGAGTTGGAGTTACAATTATGGCAAGTTACATCCTGGGTGTTACAAGGATAGTTGGCTAGCCCGTAGCAAAAACACTGCAAGCGGGGCTGGCACCTTTGAGACCAAAAACAACAACGGCAAGCCCCGGCACAACAGGCACAAGCGTCGAAGCAATGGTGACAATACCGATGACATGGCGGTCAACACCGGATTCAGTGGCTCCAAGTCCGGCCATCGGAAGAAGCTATCTATAAGAAACAATCCGGGCCCATCCAGCTTGGACCGCATACTCGATCGTCCATGTCAGATCCATGGCACCCCACACAAACCAGCCTATCATACCAACAGAGACGGCTGGGTCTTTAAACAGGCTGACAAATTAAATGCCGAGAACAAGGAGAAGGGGTCGCAAAGCGAGGACGATGATGACGAGTCCTGTCCGCCGAACACAGGGGGACAAAAGAAGTCCCCCCCCCCAAGTTAAAAACAGTGAACATGATATACGCTACCCATATCCCCAAGAGGGAGCGCAAACGCGCGCTCAGGGACGTCTACGCGATGGAGCCAGTCGCTCCAAAGTTCAACCCATGGTCCTCCTGCCCGACCACTTTCGATCATAGGGACCATCCGACCAGTATCCGTCATGGCGGTTCAGCCGCATTGGTCCTCGACCCAATCATTGATGGATTCTATCTCACCCGAGTCCTCATGGATGGCGGCAGCAGCCTGAACCTACTCTATCAGGATACAATACACAAAATGGGTATTAATCCCTCAAGGATTAAGCCCACAAAGACTACCTTTAAGGGAGTCATACCAGGTGTAGAGGCCCGCTGTACAAGCTCAATCACACTAGAGGTGGTCTTCGGATCCCCGAACAACTTCCGAAGCGAAGAGTTGATATTCGACATCGTCCCCTTCCGCAGTGGCTATCACGCACTGCTAGGACAAACCACATTTTCTCGATTCAACGGGGTGCCACACTATGCTTATATCAAGTTCAAGATGCCCGGACCATGCAGCGCCATAACAGTCAATGGAAACACGGAACGCTCCCTCCGTACCGAGGAGCACACCGCTGCTTTAGCAGCAGAAGTACAGAGCGGCCTCTTCAAGCAGAACCTCAATTCAGCGGCTGAGCTCCCAAACACTGTCGAACGAGTCCGGAGTACTCTGCAACAGGACAACCTAGCTCGTCAAGAGCTCGACTAGTAATTCGGCCGTCGTCCCAGTCCCTACCAAGTGTTGGCGTTCGTACCGCGTGTACATAACTACACACTCAAAATACCATGGGCGTAGACGGAGGCATAACTAGATTATGAATCATAATACGGCTGGACCTCCCCTGGACACACGTACTTTTACTTCTTTTTTTCTTCCTTTTCAGGTTTCTTTTCCACAGGCCTTCCCTGACGGCCTGGTCACAAGTCCTTTCGAAAGGGTAGATACACCAAGACGGCAAAAAGCACTGACGTATAAGGGAATTTTTAGGTGGCCTCTTTCAACGATTACTCTACCTATTTTCAGGACCCGCACGCAGCTCTCCCTTGGTTGTGGCATATTAAATAGCCTTGTTGCTTATTGCACTACTTGTACAAATACTGTCAGATTTCGGGTTCCGGTAGACCCTTGAGGTTCGAACACCGGGGTGCGCGCGGAGATTTCGCCTCCTACCTACCTGCAGCCCTCCGCCTTGCTAGGATCTAAAGTAAGGAAAGAACAACACAATAGACACAGGGTTTATACTGGTTCGGGCCACCGTTGTGGTGTAATACCCTACTCCAGTGTGTGGTGTGGTGGATTGCCTCTTGGGCTGATGATGATGAACAATACAAGGAAGAACAGCCTCGCGAGGGTCTGTTCTTGGCTGGGGCGATGAACTACTGGGAGGAGTTCAGTCACCTTTCTCTCTCTCTCTCTCTCTTTCTGATCGAAACCCCTCTCTCACCTTCCAACCTCTGAACCTCTAAACCCCTTAAAACCCCCCTTGCTCTGTGTGTGGCTGGTCCTATTTATAGAGGCCCTGGTCCTCTTCCCAAATATCGAGCGGGAAGGGAGCCAACAATGGCGGGCTAATTTGAAGGGGGACAGCTCGTATCAGCTATCCTGACAAAAGTAGTCTTCGCCTGCGCAAAGCTCTGGTGATGACGCCGTCTTGGGCTCCATGGTGACCTCCGTCTTGTAGTCCTCATGGTCTTGGTCTCGTTGCACCGAAATGGCAACCTTTGGCTGATGCCTCGGTACTCCGCGGCTGCGCTTGCCCCCTTTGCACCAAAGAGGAAAGGAGGACACTGCGCGGGCTGGCACCCGCCTGGCACCCTGAGTCGTCATGGCTTGCGTCACGGGCACCTCGTGAGGTACCCCGCCTTGATCTCTCCGCCTCCTCGTGAGCCAGCCTGACGAGGCCGTGCCTGAGGAAGCTCCGCGTTGTCCGCCCCGCGAGGCTTGGCCCCTCGCGAGGGTCTTGGGTTTGTGTGGGTGAAGATGGGCCGTGCTGGGCCCCCCTTTGAGCCACGGCGTAGGCCGCAGGCAGGCAAGTCTGGGGACCCCCGTTCCCAGAACGCCGACAGTAGCCCCCGGGCCCAAGGCGCGCCCGGACTTGGCCGTGCAGGGAGGCGGAAGGGCAAGAGCGAAGCGCCGCGGGCCCTAACAGCCTGCGGCCTTGGGCACCGCATGGCGGTTGATGGGACGTGGGTGTCTCCACTTCCCCATGGCACCTCGGCAACTGCACGGATTGGACAAGTCCCTGCATGCAAAGCGGGTCATAATTACATGCGATCGCGGGGGCCGTTGGTTGGCCCTTGCCAGCTATAAGTGCGGACCGGCGCGCGCCCTTCCAGTTCATCCCCCCTTGCTTCTCCTTTTTCTTCATGGCCCCGTCAAGGAGGTTCTCGGCCGCAGAGAAGGGGAAGGCTCGCCAGGTTGAGCCCGCCTCTCCCCCGCCCAAGCACGGCCGAGGGCGCCCTCGCAAACATCCTATGGCCACCACGGTAGCTCCCCGTGGCCGTGGAGGCGATCTTCAGCACAGCGACGGGCGGATTGCTGCGGCCGGGGGGCGCGCTCCGGCTGCGCGTCCCCCTAGGCTGCGCTTTCGCGCTGCTGAAGTGCTGCCGGAGTTCGTCGTGTGGTCAGCGGAGCCGACTAGCACCCAGCTTCCACTTCCTCGCTTCCTCCTTGGCGAGCTCCCGGCCGGCGCCCTGGGCGGCCTCTGGCTCCAGGCCGACGGCTGCTGCAGCCGGGCCTCATGGGTCTCACTAGAGGTCTCTGCGACCGGGAGCCTGTCCCTGGCCCGCGGTTGGCAGACGTTTGCCCGCGCGCGTGGCCTAAGCCGTCGGTGCACCCTACACTTCAAGTTCGACGGCGATGCCACCCTCTACGTGAGGGTGTTTGGGGAAGATGGTCGCCGCGCAGGGTGTTTCCCCGAGGGCGACGACCGCGGCTGGGAACCCAGCTCCGGTGATGATGGAGAGGGCAGCGCTCGCGCGGCTGGCGGCGCTCAGGGTTCCTCAAGCTTCTCCTGTTCTTCTTCAGGCGACGACTCTTCTAGCGGTGGCCGCGGTCAGCCCCCACGCCGTCGTATCTGCTTGGGAGGTGGTAACGTGTCCGCCCGCCGTCGCGCCCAGGTGAAGCGCGAGAGGGAGTCCGCCTGAGCTCCGGAGGCAGCTCGGGCCTTCCCTGTGGGCCGGTGTGAGGCGAGCTGCACCAGATTTGTCCTTTCTTTTCCTTTTTCCTGCATAACAAAGACAGTAGTGTGGAGCCCCGCGGGGGCGTGTTTGGGTTATTGTTGTTAATCATCGTTTTGCTTTCTCATCGTACCTTCCGGCTACGTGCCCGCGCATGGATAGTTCCCGGCCCCGGCCGTGGGGGGCGACCGACCCAGGCCCTTTGTTTGCGTCGCGGTGCCCGTGGGGCACGGACTAGAGGGGTGCTCCTGTAATGGGCCCAGGTCGCGAACCCTTTGAATGACTAGGATAGGAACACTCGCGAGGGCGCTTGGCTGCCCCCCTCGCGAGGCCTTGCACAAGAGAAATCGAGGCAGGAGAGCGAAAAGTCGAAGAACCACAAGCCAAAGATGGCAACAACTTCAATAAAACTTCGAATGAGAAGGAACAAGCCAACTGTGGAAAGCAAATGAAAAGCTGCGTCCGGCACCTAATCTAGTCTTCGACGTCTTCTCACCAGCGTGGAGCTAAGTGCTGCCACTGGGAGTGGGAGGGAGCCCCAGGGCCTGAGGCCGGCGCTCCTGAGACTCCGGGGCGTGTACAACCCCAACTCATTATTACGTGAGAGTGTCACAGGCGGCGAGCTTCACAGGCTCCGGGCCTTTTCCAAAGCGCGATAGCTTCACAGGCATTCGCCTTCTTCACAGGCTCCGGGCCTTTTCCGAAACGCGATAGCTTCACAGGCATTCGCCTTCTTCACAGGCTCTGGGCCTTTTCCAAAACGTGATAGCTTCACAGGCATTCGCCTTCTTCACAGGCTCTAGGCCTTTTCCAAAACGCGATAGCTTCACAGGCATTCGCCTTCTTCACAGGCTCCGGGCCTTTCCGAAACGTGATAGCTTCACAGGCATTCGCCTTCTTCACAGGCTCTGGGCCTTTTCCGAAACGCGATAGCTTCACAGGCATTCGCCTTCTTCACAGGCTCTGGGCCTTTTTAGGGGTAGAACCTCCGGAGGTGCTAGATGTTCCATGCGTTCTGGACTGGCACCCCCTCCTGAGTCTCCAAGCACGCGGAGCCGGGCCTGGAAACATGAACAACTTTGAACGGGCCCTCCCACATGGGAGAGAGCTTGTGCAACCCCTCCCTGGAGAGAACCCGCCTGAGCACGAGGTCTCCTACCTCGAGAGTTGTGGGGCGGATGTTGCGGCAGTGATATCGCCGCAGTGCTTGCTGGTACCTTGCCGCTCGTAGCGCGGCTTCTCGGTGATGTTCCTCCCCCAGCACGAGGTCCATCCCCCGCATGGCATCCTGCTGCGCCTCGTCGAACGCCAGGACCCGCGCGGAGCGACATCTGACCTCGTGAGGGAGGACCGCTTCGGCTCCGTAGACCAGGAAGAACAGGGTCTCTCCAGTTGGCTTGGTCGCTGTTGTGCGGATGGACCACAACACGGACTGAAGCTCGTCGTACCAACCTCTGCCGCAGGCCTCCAGCTTCTTCTTGAACGTCCTGGTCTTGAGGCCCCTCAAGACCTCCGCGTTGGCTCGCTCGGCCTGGCCGTTGCTTCGGGGGTGCGCCACCGAAGCGTAGCATATCTGCGTTCCAAGGTTAGCACAGTATGTTTTGAAGAGGTTACTGGTGAACTGCGAACCATTGTCCGTGATGATGCGATTCGGCACCCCGAACCGGCTCACGATGCCCTTGATGAACTTGACCGCGGAACCCGCGGGAATGGTGCGGACAACCTCTACTTCAGCCCACTTGGTGAACTTGTCCACGGCGACGTAGAGGTAGCGGTAGCCCCCGGGCGCCCGAGGAAACGGGCCCAAGATGTCCAGCCCCCAGACTGCGAATGGCCACGAAAGGGGTATAGTCTGCAAGCCTCCTGCTGGCTGATGGATCTGCTTGGCGTGGAACTGGCAGGCCTCACAAGCTTTCACTAGTTCAACGGCGTCATTGAGCGCGGTGGGCCAATAAAACCCACTGCGGAATGCCTTGCCGACGAGGGTCCATGATGATGAATGATGTCCACAGTATCCGCCGTGTATATCTTCCAGCAGTTCCTGCCCTTGCTCCCTAGAGATGCAGCGCAGGGATACATCGTTTGGCTGCTTCCGGTAGAGCTCTCCATCCTTGATGCAGTATGCCGTGGCCTGGCGTGCCACTCGCTCCGCTTCCTCCTCCTTCTCCGGCAGGGTCCCTTGCGTTAGGTAACTCCGGAGCTCCACGATCCAACATCCCTCCTGAGGTTCCATCGTCAGGAGCAGGCATGCTCCTGAGGCCGGGCCATAGGCCGGAGCCCCTGAGGCAGGTGGCTAGGGGAGTTCCTCCCGGGGCTGAGCCGTGTTCGATAATGACGGCAGGGCTGATGGCTTGAAGAGCCGCTCCTCGAAAACGCCAGGCTCCTGAGGCAACCGCCTGGACGCCCGTTTGGCGATGTCGTCGGCCTCCTGATTGGTGCCACGGGGCACATGCTGCAACTCCAACCCCCAGAACTGCTTCTCCATCTTGCGGACCTCCGCTAGGTAGGCTTCCACGTGCTCATCCTTCGGCTCGTACACCTTGTTGGAGAAATTGACAAGGAGCTGCGAATCGCCCTTGATGGCGAGGCGTTTCACCCCCAGGGCAGCCGCGGCCTTCAAGCCCGCTATTAAACCTTCATACTCCGCTATGTTGTTGGAGACCTTTTCACCTTGCTGGAAACAGAGCTACACGGCGTAATACAACTTGTCCTGAGTGGGCGATATAAGCACCGCCCCAGCCCCAGCGCCATGCCTGGAGAACGCCCCATCGAAGTACATGACCCAGCCTTTTGGCGCCTCGCTTCCCGGGGACAGGGACCGATCCTCATCGGCCTTGAGGCCTGGCGCCTCCGTCCATTCTGCCACAAAATCCGCCAATGCTGCTCCCTTGATGACTCTGGTCGTGATGAATTCGAGCTGAAACGCTTGCAGTTCTATGTTCCACTCAGCGACCCTTCCAGCTGAATTAGAGCTCCTGAGCACTCTCTCCAAGGGGTATGACGAGACGACCTTGATGGGGTGACCCTGAAAATAGTGCCGCAGCTTGCGCGAGGCCACCAGTAGCGCGAGGAGGAGTTTCTGAGGCATGGGGTACCGTGCCCTTGCATCCCGCAACACCGTGCTGACGAAGTACACTGGGTGCTCAACGAGGTGGAGTGCGTCAGTGCTGGTGGCTCCCTTCGGAGACCATGGCGCCTCTTGAGGCAATGAGGCCTCCTGAGACTGGCCATCTGGAAGAGGGGCCTCTTCCGCCTCCGGTGCGCCCCTCTGCGGCGGCTGATCCTCCTCAGCCGCGGTGGCAGTTTCTGTAGGCCTTCCTTGTCCCTGTTCTGCCTTGTCCCGGGCTGCTGCCGCGGTTTTGATTCGGCGCTCCTCTCTGACTGCCACCAAGGCTGCGCTGGCGGAGTAGGGAGTGGCGGCGAGGTAAAGCACCAGGGGCTCTTGAGGGCGCGGAGCCACCATGACCGGTGGGCTGGTTAGGTATCTCTTGAGATCCTAGAACGCCTTGTCGGCCTCTTCAGTCCACTCGAAGGGCCCCTTTTTCTTCATTAGCTGGAAGAAGGGCAGTGCTCGTTCCCCCAACTTGGAGATGAAGCGCCCTAGCGCGGTCACGCGCCCCGTGAGCTTCTGCATTTCTCTGAGGGTCTTTGGCGGGCTCATGTCTTCCACCGCCTTGACCTTCTCCGGGTTAGCCTCGATGCCTCGGTGGGACACGAGGAAACCCAAGAGCTTGCCCGAGGGGACTCCGAACACACACTTCTCTGGGTTGAGCCGTAGGTTCACTGCGTTGAGGCTCGCGAAGGTTTCCTCCAAGTCTTGTATCAAGGTCCTGGCCTCCCGAGACTTTACCACAATGTCATCGACGTAAGCTTCAACATTCTTCCCGAGCTGCGGGCCCAAGGTGATGTGCATCAGCCACTGGAAGGTCGCCCCTGCGTTACTCAGCCCGAATGGCATGCATGTGTAGCAGTAAACCCCACATGGGGTTAGGAAGGCTGTCTTCTCGACGTCTTCTACCGCCATCTTGATCTGGTGATACCCGGAGAAGGCATCCAAGAAGCATAACAGGTCGCATTCCGCAGTGGAATCGACGATCTGGTCGATGCGGGGGAGCGGGAACGGATCTTGCGGGCATGCTTTGTTGAGGTTGGTGAAGTCGACACACATGCGCTCCTTCCCTCCCTTCTTTGGCACAACGACAGGGTTGGCCAACCAATCCGGGTATCGGACCTCGCGAATGACCCCGGCGGCTTCTAATTTGCGGGTCTCTTGGACGATGAAGGCCTGCTTTTCTGTGGACTGCCGCCTGGCCTTCTGCTTCACAGGGCGCACGTTGGGGCACACGTTGAGGTGATGCTCGATTACACTCCTAGGGATCCTTGCCAACTGGTCCGGCTCCCAAGCGAATACCTTCTTGTTTGCGAGCAGGAACTCGACCAGGGCCTTCTCCTGATCGGGTTTGAGGTGGGCGCCTATGGTGAAAGTGGTGTTGGTGGACCCGTCCTCATTGACGGATATCTGCTTGGTTTCTGCCTTGTCTTGGGTGAACAACTGTTTCTTCTTGGCGGGTGCAGCCCCCTTGGGCCCGGGGGCCTCCAAGTCGGCGGGCTGTGCCGACGCCGCCGTCTTGAAGGCGAGCTTGAGCACCCGCAGCGCGTCCCCAATGTCCCCGTGCACAGTGAGGACTCCGCTGCTCCCGGGGATCTTCATGAGGTTGTACGCCGGGTGCGTCGCGGCCATGAACTGGGCCAGCGCTGGATAGCCAAGGATGGCGTTGTAGGGGAGGCCGATGGGGCGATGTCGAAGTCGACCAGCTCCGTGCGGAAGTTGTCGTAGGTGCCGAAGGTTACTGGGAGCCGGATCTGTCCCAAGGAGCTGGACGACTCGCCCCCAATGCCTAAGAAGGGCAGGCTGGGTTGCAGCCGTTCCAGGGGTATGCAGAGGAGGTCGAAGGCCTCGACCGAGAGCATGCTGAGGCCCGCGCTGCCATCAGTGAGGGTTCTGGTGACGGCCACCTGGCAGATGGTGGGGGTGCACAGCATGGGGAGCGCACCCGAGCAGGCCGAGTTGGAGGGGTGGTCCTCCGAGCTGAAGGTCAGGCCGGTCTCGGGCGCCGCCCGGTCCAGGGGAGCCCCCTGCCGCGTGGAAGCGGCGCTGACCCGGCGGATGAAAGGCTTGACGTGGTGACTTGTAGGCGGCACCTGCGAGCCGCCCAAGAGGGCCGCGACGACCGGGGGTGTTGGTGCAGCGCGATGGGCGGGGGAGAGGTTGCGGGGCTCCATGCGCGCGCGGAGTGCGCGGGACGAAGAACCAGCTGGGGTGAGTGAGGGAGTTGCGGTGCGTCCGTCTTGCCGCACGGACAGATGTTGGGATGATGCTTGCTGCTCGTCCCCCGCCGGGCCGGTGGCGGCGTTGACGGTAGGTGACGGGGAACGGCGAGGACGCCCGCCGGCAGGGGCCGTCTGGGCGACGCGGGAAGCAAGTGCGGCCCGGCGCTCGGCGTGGGCCTGACGAGCGTCAGACATGGGCGTGATGGTCGGAGGAGAACGGGGTGGTGGAAGTCGAATCCCGGCGCACCCCTACCTGGCGCGCCAAATGTCGGATCTCGGGTTCCGGCAGACCCTTAAGGTTCGAACACTGGGGTGCGTGCGGAGATTTCGCCTCCTACCTACCTGCACCCCTCCGCCTTGCTAGGATCTAAACTAAGGAAAGAACAACACAAGAGACACAGGGTTTATACTGGTTCGGGCCACCGTTGTGGTGTAATACCCTACTCCAGTGTGTGGTGTGGTGGATTGCCTCTTGGGCTGATGATGATGAACAATACAAGGAAGAACAGCCTCGCGAGGGTCTGTTCTTGGCTGGGGCGATGAACTGCTGGGAGGAGTTCAGTCACCTTTCTCTCTCTCTCTTTCTGATCGAAACCCCTCTCTCACCTTCCAACCTCTGAACCTCTGAACCCCTTAAAACCCCCCTTGCTCTGTGGGTGGCTGGTCCTATTTATAGAGGCCCTGGTCCTCTTCCCAAATATCGAGCGGGAAGGGAGCCAACAATGGCGGGCTAATTTGAAGGGGGACAGCTAGTATCAGCTATCCTGACAAAAGTAGTCTTTGCCTGCGCAAAGCTCTGGTGATGACACCGTCTTGGGCTCCACGGCGACCTCCGTCTTCTAGTCCTCATGGTCTTGGTCTCGTTGCACCGAAATGGCAACCTTTGCCTGATGCCTCGGTACTCCGTGGCTGCGCTTGCCCCCTTTTCACCAAAGAGGAAAGGAGGACACTGCACGGGCTGGCACCCGCCTGGCACCCTCGGTCGTCATGGCTTGCATCACGGGCACCTCATGACGTACCCCGCCTTGATCTCTCTGCCTCCTCGTGAGCCAGCCTGACGAGGCCATGCCTGAGGAAGCTCCGCGTCGTCCGCCCCGCGAGGCTTGGCCCCTCGCGAGGGTCTTGGGTTTGTGTGGGTGAAGATGGGCCGCGCTGGGCCCCCCTTTGAGCCACGCCGCAGGCCGCAGGCAGGCAAGTCTGGGGACCCCCGTTCCCAGAACGCCAACAAATACGCTTTGACGTATAAATCAAACTATACTGGAAACAGTTTGCAGCCCAACTTCTGCGTCACTAGTTTGCTCTTTTGATAATCTTATCAAATCACACCCGTACACTTTGGTACGCTTTAATCCGCCAGGGGCTTCATTGCGCCCCATAATACGGCAGCAAAGTCGGAACACTTTTTACAGTATAGTTTGGCACCCCGAATTTAGCATTATATGCATTGGCTCCGAATCATGTCTTTGGTCGTTAGTTGGGTTGCCCGGCTCCTGTGCTTACTACCTTACGCTCTGCTATATCGGCTAGGGTAGTAAAGGGAGAACTACTGCGATTGTGTCCTGGTTTATTCAGATGAGCACCTCAGTAGAGAAAGCCGAAAACTGATTGTCATGATGCGGCGTGAGCCGGTCAGCTCTTCGGAGGTTTCAAATCTTTAGCCATTTTCCCGCATTATGCGATGAATCGATTCTTATCCGATCAGGTGTTTACATCACCCTAGTTCGAATACTAGGGGCTGCGCCTAAATTTTTATTGTCAAACTCCTATGGCTAAGTGAGGGTGATAAAGCCACATAGTCTGATTGTCTGGTTCATTGTGCTAAACACCTCCTTCAAGGACCAAATTCTTGGATAAAGAGTGTTTAGATTCACCCCGAGCACCCCCGTACTACCTACGTGGGGGGCTGAAGCCTACGACTGGCCCACTCTCAGACTTGATAAAAGGGCCGCACAGGAGGTAAAACTTTGAATAATAAACAGTAAAGCATTATATTACATATCAGCCTTGTTTTCATCATACAGGACGAGATAACATGAATGTATTCATTCAAAAATGATGTCCTTAGCACATTGCTCCGCTACAATGTGGGATCCCTTCAGAACATCTTCAAAATACCGCTCGAGCGTGCGGTGCTCCTTGCCCACAGGCGGTCCTTCGGTCGCGAGCTTGACGGAGTCCATCTTCGCCCATTGTATCTTGACACGGGCGAAGGCCATCTGCGCACCTTCTATGCAGACCGACCGCTTGATGGCGTCAAGCCGAGGGCAGGCATTGACCAGCCGCTTTACGAGTCCAAAGTAGCTGCCGGGTATAGCCTCTGCAGGCCACGGCCAGATTATTAAACCCTTCATGGCTAGTACAGCCACCCTATGAAGCTCCACCAACTGTTTTAGCTGGTCGCTAAAGGGCACCGGGTGTTCTGGCACAAGGTATTGCGACCAGAACAGCTTATCCATTGAGCTCCCCTCTTCGGCTCCGAAGAATTCCACAGCGTCAGAAACACTACATGGCAGATCCGCAAACGCCCCTGGAGAACTCCAAATCCCGGTTAGCAAGAGATATCTCCTCCTCACATACTTGCTCTGCATAACAAAAGCCTTACCCGCCGCAATTTTCTTGGCCTCTTGGATTTCCTGGAGGGCGCCCTAGGCTTCGACCCGGGCCTCTTGTGCACTTTGACGGGCCTTGGCAAGTTCGGACTTTTGTTCCGCATTCTTACGCTCCAAGGACTCGCATTTCTTCACGGCATCATGTAGCTCCTGCTCGACCTCACTGACCCTGGCCTCTTGCTTTTCGTGGGCGGTCTGTTCATCTGCTGCCCTCTTCTAGGCTTCGGCCAGCGCTGCCTTGAGGGTTTCCACCTCGAACGCCGCTCCTACAAATTATCATACGATCAACACAAGCAATTCATATCTTGCTATACCTGAATAGGTCATTACATACCTTGCTTGTCCTCCAGCTACTTTTTCACTCGGCCGAGCTCTTCCTCGGCCCGCTCCAGACTCTGCCTCAGTCTGGAAACTTCGGCAGCATGAGAAGTCGTGGCTAGCAGCGATGCCTGCTTATTCACATAGACATATCTAGTTAGTCTCTTGTGAAAACTATTTGATCCTTTGTTCGGCTCTTCTTTACGAACACCGGACAGAGTCTCAGGGGCTACTGTCTATACTGTGACTTTATTTTCACAAATTGCATTGCTTACCTCAAAACCTGTTAAAAGGCTTGTGCAGGCTTCGGTCAGTCTGCTCTTCGCGGACCGGATCTTCTCAATCACTGCACCCATGAGGGTACGGTGTTCCTCAATGATGGAAGCACTTCACAGCGCTTCCAGTAGAGTATCCGGTGCCTCTGGTTGGATAGAGGTCACCGGCGGAATGGGCACACCTCGTTCCGACGAAGGAGGCTACTTGCCAGATTCTGGAGCCGTATAGGTCACCGGGACCGTATTCGATTGGGGGCCGAATTGGACATGGTCCCCAATGCCAGTCTCCATGGGGATCTGCTCCCCCATGTGTCTGGTGGCCGAGGTCTCACCCTCTGGCGCCGCCCTTGTCGGATTTTGGGTTCCGACAGACCCTTGAGGTTCGAACACTGGGGTGCGCGTGGAGATTTCGCCTCCTACCTACCTGCGCCCCTCTGCCCTGCTAGGATCTAAACTACGGAAAGAACAACACAAGAGACACAGGGTTTATACTGGTTCGGGCCACCGTTGTGGTGTAATACCCTACTCCAGTGTGTGGTGTGGTGGATTGCCTCTGGGGCTGATGATGATGAACAATACAAGGAAGAACAGCCTCGCGAGGGTCTGTTCTTGGCTGGGGCGATGAACTGCTGGGGGGAGTTCAGTCACCTTTCTCTCTCTCTGACCCTTTCTTTTATCCTTCGATCCCCCCTATTTCCTTCCAACCCCCTTGCTCTGTGGGTGGCTGGTCCTATTTATAGAGGCCCTGGTCCTCTTCCCAAATATCGAGCGGGAAGGGAGCCAACAATGGCGGGCTAATTTGAAGGGGGACAGCTAGTACTAGCTACCCTGACAAAAGTAGTCTTCGCCTGCACAAAGCTCTGGTGATGACGCTGTCTCGGGCTCCACGATGACCTCCATCTTGTAGTCCTCATGGTCTTGGTCTCGTTGCACCGAAATGGCAACCTTTGCCTGATGCCTCGGTACTCCGCGGCTGCGCTTGCCCCCTTTGCACCAAAGAGGAAAGGAGGACACTGCGCGGGCTGGCACCCGCCTGGCGCCCTCGGTCGTCATGGCTTGCGTCACGGGCACCTCATGAGGTACCCCGCCTTGATCTCTCCGCCTCCTCGCGAGCCAGCCTGACGAGGCCTTGCCTGAGGAAGCTCCGCATCGTCCGCCCTGCGAGGCTTGGCCCCTCGCGAGGGTCTTGGGTTTGTGTTGGTGAAGATGGGCCGCGCTGGGCCCCCCATTAAGCCACGCCGCAGGCCGTAGGCAGGCAAGTCTAGGGACCCCCGTTCCCAGAACGCCGACAACCCTGACGGCCTCCTGCGTCTCTCCTTGGTCTGGTATCCTTCGGGATAACACGTCGGTGTCATCCATCACCTCGTCAGAAGCAGGATGGCCGGTTCCTCGGGCAGTGGAGCCGGACATTGAATCCACTCCGCCTTCTTCGTCCAACCCTGAAAAAACAAATAGGGAAGTTTGGACATCCTCCTTGAGTAAGCAAGTAAGGTGTAACACCCACGATGCGACTATATCTCCCACGTGTCGGAGCACGACTTAGAGGCATAACCGCATAGTAGGCATGTCGCAAGAGGGGTAATCTTTACACATCTCATGTACTGAATAAGAGGGGGATAAAGAGTTGGCTTACAATTGCCACTTCACACAATACATAAATATAGCATTACATCATCCAAATACAATCAAGGTCCGACTACGGAACCAAATAAAGAAAGATATCCCCTAATGCATAGATCCCCGATCGACCCGACTGGGCTCCACTACTGATCAACTGGATTTGTAAGTATCTGCGAGTCACGAGGACTCAGCAATCTCACACCCGCGAGATCAAGACTATATAAGCTTATGGGAAGGAAAAGGTTATGAGGCGGAGCTGCAGTAAGCACTAGTATATATGGTGGCTAACATACACAAACAAGAGCGAGAAGAGAAGCAATGCACGGTCATGAACTAGAAGTGATCAAGAAGTGATCCTGAAACTACTTACGTTCAAGCATAACACAAGAACCATGTTCACTTCCCGGACTCCGTCGGAAAGAGACCATCACGACTACACACGCGGTTGATGCATTATAATTAAGTAAAGTGTCAAGTTCTCTATAACCGGACGTTAACAAATTCCCATCTTCCCATAACCACGAAGTTCAAACCCTGCAAGGGTGTCCCAACTTAGCCCATCACAAGCTCTCACGGTCAACGAAGGATATTCCTTCTCCCGGGAAGACCCGATCAGACTCGGAATCCAGGTTACAAGACATTTCGACAATGGTAAAACAAGACCAGCAAGACCGCCTGATGCGCCGACGTCCCAATAGGAGCTGCACATATCTCATTCTCAGGGCAACACCGGATGAATACTACATACAACTAAAACCAACCCTCAAGTTTCCCCGAGGTGGCGCTGCGAGTGGCTCTGTTTCGGACCAACACTTAGACAAGCAATGGCCCGGGGGGGTTAAAATAAAGATGACCCTCGGGAGCGCGACTCCGAAGGGAAAAGGCTTAGGTGGTAAATGGTAAAACCAAGGTTGGGCCTTGCTGGAGGAGTTTTATTCAAGGCGTACCGTCAAGGGGTTCCCATTATAACCCAACCATGTAAGGAACGCAAAATCAAGGAACATAATACCGGTATGACGAAAACTAGGGCGGCAAGAGTGGAACAAAACACCAGGCATAAGGCCGAGCCTTCCACCCTTTACCAAGTATATAGGTGCATTAATTAAATAAGAGGTATTGTGAGGCTTTATGGAATATTCGAACCCAACAAAAGTGGTTCCAGCAAATTAGGCGAAGTTAAATTCCGAAATTATTTAACTTGCCTCAAAGGATTTGAATGTAGTCTAGGATTTAGGAGTGGCCAAAAATGTTGAGAAATTAGACAGGGCCTCGATAAATGGAGAAACAATTATCGGCAAGGTTTGGAGGTGAAACTTGAAGCAGGAGAGGCATGGAACTGAAATGCAAGTGTGTTATGGATAATTCCAAATTGATGGAATATTTCTTATAGCTCTCTAAATATCGAGAGGATATGTTATAAAGAGAATTCACCATGTGCATTCCCTCGATTTAAAAGGATCAGAGATCCACACGATTTATTTATTAGAGTTTGAAAGATTAAAGACATTAATACATGATGCAATGCACATGATGAATGCAACAAGCAAAAACAAATCACACAAGGAATCTTGGAAACCCTGGAAGGCATCTGAAGCCCCGGTCTTGGGGCGTGAAGAGATCACGAGCTGATTAGAGAATATTTGAATCATGCACCGGTAAGATTTGGAGAACAATAGCTGAAAGCTGAGAATGAATAACTCTCAGATGATGGGCTCCGGAGAATCAAACTGGAAAGACTCTTGAATTTCTTCGGATGGGTGAAAAGAATTCTCACAATCGAAAACAATTATGAGAGAATGGCATCAAGCTTGAATCACGAATCTTTAAAGAACGGGTAAGGATTTAAGAGGAACTCTTCTTCGGTCTTCAAATCTGAGAATGACAACGAGAAACACCACCATGAATTATTGAGATACTCCGGGAGAATGAATAATGAAGAAGTTGAGCCAACGATGAAAAGAATTTGAAAAACGATATTAGAGAAGGCAATTGACTGATGAAAATTCATTCTTATGTCAACTTGGAGAAGAATTTGATAATAGCTCCGGAAAAATAGAAGAGTCAGGTAAGATCCTGGGAAAAGACCTGTGGGTTAGGGCCCACTCAAAAGAAACACCGTTGAACGACTACTTGAAAAGGAGATTGCACCGGTTGATTTAAATGGCTTGAATGAGATAACATCCTCAAAAGGACCTGAGCGAAATTAGAATGGAAACTTGATTCTTCTGAGATATCTTCATCACTCCGGAATAATTGAATAGCGAGAAGTGGATGATTAAGAGGTGCACCGGCATGAGAAAACATTTGAAATGAGGAAAAGATATGATGGACAAGCTTGACTTGAATCCACCGTAAAAGAAAAGAATGAAGAATGATAAGCTTGTAGGGCATCTTCATGAGAATCACCGGATAATAACATTGACAGAAATGAATTGAGAGACTTCCCATCGATAAGAGGATACTTGATTAGACAATCTGAGTCCAAGAAGAAAAAAGGGTGGGAGGGCGGGAAAAACAAAGGCAACTTGGGATGGATGAAACAAATAACATTGAGAAGACTTTGAGTTGATCTTGCGGATGTTAAAAAAATGATAGGATCATCTCGAAGAGAAGCGCATCGGTTGGAAATAGAATTGGGATGATAACCTTGATGATCAAAAAGGATTAATACTCTCATATAAATATGATAGCATCACGTAAGGAAGGTATGGAATCAACACTTGACTTTGAAGCAACTCGAATACCATAACTGAAAACAAAACAAAGGATTGGCTTGCAGAATAAGCCGGAAACAAACATATGATAGATCCCATATCGTATCGCGTGTCTGTTAGAATGATATCCTACGATATACTTGAATTCCCACTTATAAACTCCCGAAAATTTCTGGTTATGCAATCAGGTGTTGGGGATACAAGGGAAGCATAATATCTCACCCAAAACTAGCAAATCCTACATCCAACTGTATCCATCCTTGAACACATAACCAAGAAACCTTCGGAAATCATTTACCTCAACCTTCGAAAAGCATCCGTTATACGAGTTATGGCAATACTCCCGAACTCCCGCCCCAGTACTGGGTGGTGTCGAGGTTATCTCACCAACAACTGCATAAAAGAGATTTTCGATGTCGGCGAACTCGGGTATTCCAAAACTACAACGATAAAATTTTGACGACAACACCTCGGAGCTCAACTCCCCGGGACACTGCCACAACCCCTAAATGTCAGGAGGCACCAAGAACAATGTTCTCGTCACAAAACCATCGAAACGATTCCAAGATACCCACGTGATCCTAAGAAAAATT
The DNA here is from genome assembly GCF_003073215.2 of Triticum urartu. Taxonomy (NCBI): domain Eukaryota; kingdom Viridiplantae; phylum Streptophyta; class Magnoliopsida; order Poales; family Poaceae; genus Triticum; species Triticum urartu. The sequence goes on from NC_053024.1 coordinate 371,008,290, forward strand.
TCGTGATGTTTGAGGAGAGAAGAGTCAAAACTTCTACGTCAGGAGGCCTCACCAGAGCGATGAAGGGACTGAGGAGTAAAAAAGAATCCTACTCTCCGATATATATAATCCTATAAGACTCAAAACATTTTTCTAGACTCAACAACATCAACGATTCGATCAAGCAGGGGGCTCCTAAGTCGGGGAAGGCTCTGATACCAACTTGTAACACCTACGATGCGGCTATATCTCCCACGTGTCGGAGCATGACTTAGAGGCGTAACCACATAGTAGGCATGTCGCAAGAGGGGTAATCTTTACACATCCCATGTATTGAATAAGAGAGGGATAAAGAGTTGGCTTACAATCGCTACTTCACACAATACATAAATATAGCATTACATCATCCAGATACAATCAAGGTCCGACTACGGACCCAAATATAAGCTTATTGGTAGGAATCTCACACTGCGAGGTCAAGACTATATAAGCTTATTGGTAGGAAAAGGTTATGAGGTGGAGCTGCAGCAAGCACTAGCATATATGGTGGCTAACATACGCAAACAAGAGCGAGAAGAGAAGCAATGCACGGTCGTGAACTAGAAGTGATCAAGAAGTGATCCTGAAACTACTTACGTTCAAGCATAACACAAGAACCGTGTTCACTTCCCGGACTCGGCCGGAAAGAGACCATCACAGCTACACACGTGGTTGATGCATTTTAATTAAGTTAAGTGCCATGTTCTCTACAACCGGACGTTAACAAATTCCCACCTGCCCATAACCACGGGCTCGGCTTTCGAAAGTTCAAACCCTGCAGGGGTGTCCCAACTTAGCCCATCACAAGCTCTCACGGTCAACGAAGGATATTCCTTATCCCAGGAAGACCCGATCAGACTCGGAATCCCGGTTACAAGACATTTTGACAATGGTAAAACAAGGCCAGCAAGACCGCCCGATGCGCCGACGTCCCAATAGGAGCTGCACATATCTCGTTCTTAGGGCAACATCGGATGAACACTACGTACAACTAAAACCCACCCTCAAGTTTCCCCAAGGTGGCACCGCAAGTGGCTCTGTTTTGGACCAACACTTAGACAAGCACTGGCCCGGGGGGGTTAAAGTAAAGATGACCCTCGGGAGCGCCACTCCCAAGGGAAAAGGCTTAGGTGGCAAATGGTAAAACCAAGGTTGGGCCTTCCTGGAGGAGTTTTATTCAAGGCGAACTGTCAAGGGGTTCCCATTATAACCCAACCGCGTAAGGAACGCAAAATCAAGGAACATAACACCGGTATGACGGAAAATAGGGCGACAAGAGTGGAACAAAACACCAGGCATAAGGCTGAGCCTTCCACCCTTTACCAAGTATATAGGTGCATTAATTAAATAAGAGGTATTGTGATATCCCAACATATCCATGTTCCGACATGGAACAAACTTCATCTTCACCTGCAAACTAGCAACGCTATAAGAGGGGCTAAGCAAAAGCGGCAACATAGCCAATCAACGGTTTGCTAGGAAAGGTGGGTTAGAGGCTTGACATGGCAATATGGGAGGCATGATATAGCAGGTGGTAGGTATCGTGGCATGGCAATAGAGTGAACAACTAGCAAGCAAAGATAGAGGTGATTTCGAGGGTATGGTCATCTTGCCTGAGATCCCGCAAGGAAGAAGAACGAGTCCATGAAGAAGACAAACGGACGAAGTCGAATGAATCCTCACAAACGCGACGTTAATGGAACTAACCCGAAGAATCAACACCAGAAAGAAGCAAACAACATAGTAAACAATCATCACATAAACATGGCATGATGCACAACCAAGTATGATGCATGTCCGATTTAATGAGGCATGGCATGACAAAGTGCACAAACACAACTACAAGTTAAGTGGAGCTCAATATGCAACGAGTTGCATATTGACGAAACACCACATGACTTATTTAGTTCACTCCCGGTTAGGTACTCAACAATATTAAATGTTGTTAAACATGGCAAGAGGTGAAACATGAGTAAAATACATAGTTAGGCATTTCAAATGTGGCCGGAAACATCAAACAACAATTCCGTTAAATCCTCATGTGCATTTAGCAATTTAATGCAACCAACAATTTTACCATTTTAAATGATGTTATCATGATGCGAATGACATGTTGAAGTTTATGAAATTTTAAGAAAGAGTTGACATGAGCAAAATATGAAGCATTTGTCACCGTGGTGGAAAGAAAAGGGGTGCCGCGGCAACGATAATGAAAACGGTGCCACGACAACGTTCCGGTTCCGGTAACTCGATTGAGATACCGATGCAAAGGAGAAGTGTGCGGATGCGTGCAAAAGATGGTGGGGCGCTCCCGGATACCGGGTTCCCACGAGACGATGGCATGACAACGGGGAACATGCAAGAAACACGTCGGGCATGGTGCAAACACGAGCATTTCATACATCACATGCATTCGTCCACGAGCGTCGTTCCGACGGTTATACATTCGAAGCGTATCTCTTTGGGGTCGATCGAGTTCAAAGCGATGTAGATGGAAGTATACGTTCTCGCGACGGTTGTGGTATATGTCACCGGTAGTCGAACTTGGCGACGGTAGTTGTACACGGGTCTTCGACCACGGAAATAGTCATACAACATTTTCGTCCACGGGGTTTTCGAGGATCGACGGTAGTTGACGTCCAAGTGGTCTCTAGGGTACTTGGCATTTGTGCTACCCGGGTGTTCGGCGACTGAAGTTGTACATGGTCCACGAATCGTCGATCATTCGGGGGCCGACTTGCGGGTCTTGCCGGCATAAAGGGGTACTTGGCGAGTCCGCGTAGTTGTACACGGGCCATTGCACACGTGACGAATCCGAGACTTTTGGGGTCAGTCTTGGCGAGGGATGGTCATGGTACTTGTTGGTCTCGGTTGAGGTGGCAAAACGTAGTCGAACTTGAGGTGGCCTTAACGATCCCAAAAACGTTCCTGCTCGAGGAGGTCTCTTTCTTGGTCTTCACCGGGCGTGGTACTTGGCGAAAGGGATCCCCGAAGGCGGCCTTGCGTCCCTGGATTCGGTGGCCTTGGCAACGACAAAAAAGGCATCGGGGTAGCAGCACGTAGACCACGCAGGTGACAGGGAGCTTGGCAAGAGGTGTCACGTGCAGGAAGCGGAGCCGGCTGGTCGGCAGGGCGAGGATGATGGCGATCGGCGCTGGGGCTCCGGCGAGCTCCGACAACGTAGACGACGAAGGGAGCGAGCGGCGCGAGGCTCCTGCTGGGTGCTCGAGGTGGCGCTGGGAGCGTGGCTCCGGCGCTGCCCCTCACTGGTGACGACCAGAGACGGAGGCAGGGTCTCGGTGAGGCCGAGGCGGCGGGGCACGGTGCCATGGAAAGGCGATGACGCAGAAGATGGTGCGATGGGCGGCGGCCGTTGCCAGAGGTAGGGAAGCCGGCGGCGCTGGTGTGAGGTCTCCTACGGAAGGAGGACGAAAGGCCGAGCGGGACTCCTTCCTGGTGGGGTTGGGTGGTGCTGCAGAGGGAGGCGAGCGAGGGAGAGGGTTGCGCCTGCGTGCGTGTTACTCTGGCGGCCGCGCTAGGAAGGGGATGAGGGGATCGGGCGTGAGGAAATAGCAAGAGGAGGGAGAGGATATCGAGCGGTACTGGGATCTACATGCGTGCGTGGGTGGCGGCGGTATCGGGAGGACGAGAGGGAGCGTGGGAGACGGGCTAGGGTTACTGGATAAAATGGGCCTTGGAGAAAGGATGGGCCGGCCGGACTGAGGCTACAGGTGGGCCTTAAGTAGGCTTCGGCTATGCACTGCTCACTTCTCTCTTCCTAAACTCCTTACAAAAAAATAGAGAGAGACCAAAATAATCAAGAGAAGAAGCCATGGAGAAGAATACAATGGTGGGATATTTTTGTAAGGCTTTATGGAATATTCCAACCCAACAAAAGTGGTTCCAGCAAAATAGGCGAAGTTAAATCCCGAAATTATTTAACTTGCCTCAAAGGATTTGAATGTAGTATAGGATTTAGGAGTGGCCGAAAATATTGATAAATTAGACAGGGCCTCGATAAATGGAGAAACAATTATTGGCAAGGTTTGGAGGTGAAACTTGAAGCAGGAGAGGCATGGAACTGAAATGCAAGTGTGTTATGGATAATTCCAAATTGATGGAATATTTCTTATAGCTTTCTAAATATCGAGAGGATATGTTATAAAGAGAATTCACCATGTGCATTCCCTCGATTTAAAAGGATCAGAGATCCACACGATTTATTTATTAGAGTTTGAAAGATTAAAGACATTAATACCTGATGCAATGCACATGATGAATGCAACAAGCAAAAACAAATCACACATGGAAAATTGGAAACCTTGGAAGGCATCTGAAGCTCCGGTCTTGCCGCGTGAAGAGATCACGAGGTGATTAGAGAATATTTGAATCATGCACCGGTAAGATTTGGAGAACAATAGCTGAAAGCTGAGAATGAATAACTCTTAGATGATGGGCTCCGGAGAATCAAACTGGAAAGACTCTTGAATTGCTTCGGATGGGTGAAAATAATTCTCACAATCGAAAACAATTATGAGAGAATGGCATCAAGCTTGAATCATGAATCTTTGAAGAACGGGTAAGGATTTAAGAGGAACTCTTCTTCAGTCTTCAAATCCGAGAATGACAACGAGAAACACCACCATGAATTATTGAGATACTCCGGGAGAATGAATAATGAAGAAGTTGAGCCAACGATGAAAAGAATTTGAAAAACGATATTAGAGAAGGCAATTGACTGATGGAAATTCATTCTTATGTCAACTTGGAGAAGAATTTGATAGTAGCTCCGGAAAAATAGAAGAGTCAGGTAAGATCCTGGGAAAAGACCTGTGGGTTAGGGCCCACTCAAAAGAAACACCGTTGAACGACTACTTGAAAAGGAGATTGCACCAGTTGATTTAAATGGCTTGAATGAGATAACATCCTCAAAAGGACCTGAGCGAAATTAGAATGGAAACTTGATTCTTCTGAGATATCTTCATCACTCCGGAATAATTGAAAGCGAGAAGTGGATGATTAAGAGGTGCACCGGCATGAGAAAACATTTGAAATGAGGAAAAAATATGATGGACAAGCTTGACTTGAATCCACCGCAAAAGAAAAGAATGAAGAATGATAAGCTTGTAGGGCATCTTCATGAGAATCACCGGATAAGAACATTGACAGAAATGAATGGAGAGACTTCCCATCGATAAGAGGATACTTGATTAGACAATCTGAGTCCAAGAAGAAAAAAGGGTGGGAGGGGGGGAAAAACAAAGGCAACTTGGGATGGATGAAACAATAACATTGAGAAGACTTTGAGTTGATCTTGCGAATGTTAAAAAAATGATAGGATCATCTCGAAGAGAAGCGCATCGGTTGGAAATAGAATTGGGATGATAACCTTGATGATCAAAAAGGATTAATACTCTCATATAAATATGATAGCATCACGTAAGGAAGGTATGGAATCAACACTTGACTTTGAAGCAACTCGAATACCATAACTGAAAACAAAACAAAGGATTGGCTTGCAGAATAAGCCGGAAACAAACATATGATAGATCCCATATCGTATCGCGTGTCTGTTAGAATGATATCCTACGATATACTTGTGAATTCCCACTTATAAACTCCCGAAAATTTCTGGTTATGCAATCAGGTGTTGGGGATACAAGGGAAGCATAATATCTCACCCAAAACTAGCAAATCCTACATCCAACTGTATCCATCCTTGAACACATAACCAAGAAACCTTCGGAAATCATTTACCTCAACCTTCGAAAAGCATCCGTTATACGAGTTATGGCAATACTCCCGAACTCCCGCCCCAGTACTGGGTGGTGTCGAGGTTATCTCACCAACAACTGCATAAAAGAGATTTTCGATGTCGGCGAACTCGGGTATTCCAAAACTACAACGATAAAATTTTGACGACAACACCTCGGAGCTCAACTCCCCGGGACACTGCCACAACCCCTAAATGTCAGGAGGCACCAAGAACAATGTTCTCGTCACAAAACCATCGAAACGATTCCAAGATACCCACGTGATCCTAAGAAAAATTTCGTGATGTTTGAGGAGAGAAGAGTCAAAACTTCTACGTCAGGAGGCCTCACCAGAGCGATGAAGGGACTGAGGAGTAAAAAAGAATCCTACTCTCCGATATATATAATCCTATAAGACTCAAAACATTTTTCTAGACTCAACAACATCAACGATTCGATCAAGCAGGGGGCTCCTAAGTCGGGGAAGGCTCTGATACCAACTTGTAACACCTACGATGCGGCTATATCTCCCACGTGTCGGAGCATGACTTAGAGGCGTAACCACATAGTAGGCATGTCGCAAGAGGGGTAATCTTTACACATCCCATGTATTGAATAAGAGAGGGATAAAGAGTTGGCTTACAATCGCTACTTCACACAATACATAAATATAGCATTACATCATCCAGATACAATCAAGGTCCGACTACGGACCCAAATAAAGAAAGACAACCCCTAATGCATAGATCCACGATCGACCAGACTGGGCTCCACTACTGATCAACTGGAAACGAAAACAACACAACGAACATGATCTTCATCGAGCTCATCCTTGAGCTCGGTTGCATCATCTGCACTGGTGTCATCGGCACCTACAACTGTTTGTAAGTATCTGTGAGTCACGAGGACTCAGGAATCACACACTGCGAGGTCAAGACTATAAAAGCTTATTGGTAGGAAAAGGTTATGAGGTGGAGCTGCAGCAAGCACTAGCATATATGGTGGCTAACATACGCAAACAAGAGTGAGAAGAGAAGCAATGCACGGTCGTGAACTAGAAGTGATCAAGAAGTGATCCTGAAACTACTTACGTTCAAGCATAACACAAGAACCGTGTTCACTTCCCGGACTCCGCCGGAAAGAGACCATCACGGCTACACACGCGGTTGATGCATTTTAATTAAGTTAAGTGTCATGTTCTCTACAACCGGACGTTAACAAATTCCCATCTACCCATAACCACGGGCTCGGCTTTCGAAAGTTCAAACCCTGCAGGGGTGTCCCAACTTAGCCCATCACAAGCTCTCACGGTCAACGAAGGATATTCCTTATCCCAGGAAGACCTGATCAGACTCGGAATCCCGGTTACAAGACATTTCGACAATGGTAAAACAAGACCAGCAAGACCGCCCGATGCGCCGACGTCCTGATAGGAGCTGCACATATCTCGTTCTTAGGGCAACACCAGATGAACACTACGTACAACTAAAACCCACCCTCAAGTTTCCCAAAGGTGGCACCGCAAGTGGCTCTGTTTCGGACCAACACTTAGACAAGCACTGGCCCGGGGGGGGGGGTTAAAATAAAGATGACCCTCGGGAGCGCGACTCCCAAGGGAAAAGGCTTAGGTGGCAAATGGTAAAACCAAGGTTGGGCCTTCCTGGAGGAGTTTTATTCAAAGCGAACTGTCAAGGGGTTCCCATTATAACCCAACCGCGTAAGGAATGCAAAATCAAGGAACATAACACCGGTATGACGGAAAATAGGGCGACAAGAGTGGAATAAAACACCAGGCATAAGGCCGAGCCTTCCACCCTTTACCAAGTATATAGGTGCATTAATTAAATAAGAGATATTGTGATATCCCAACATATTCATGTTCCGACATGGAACAAACTTCATCTTCACCTGCAACTAGCAACGCTATAAGAGGGGCTGAGCAAAAGCGGTAACATAGCCAATCAATGGTTTGCTAGGAAAGGTGGGTTAGAGGCTTGTCATGGCAATATGGGAGGCATGATATAGCAGGTGGTAGGTATCGCTGTATAGCAATAGAGCAAACAACTAGCAAGCAAAGATAGAAGTGATTTCGAGGGTATGGTCATCTTGCCGAGATCCCACAAGGAATAAGAACGGGTCCATGAAGAAGACAAACGGACGAAGTCGAACGAATCCTCACAAACGCGACGTTAACGGAACTAACCCGAAGAAGTAACACCGGAAAGAAGCAAACAACATAGTAAACAACCATCACATAAACATGGCATGATGCACAACCAAGTATGATGTATGCCCGGTTTAATGAGGCATAACATGAGAAAGTGCACAAACAAAACTACAAGTTAAGTGGAGCTCAATATGCAATGAGTTGCATATTGACGAAACACCACATGACTTATTTAGTTCATTCCCGGTTAGGTACTCAACAATATTAAATGTTGTTAAACATGACAAGAGGTGAAACATGAGTAAAATACATCGTTAGGCATTTTAAATGAGGTCGGAAACATCAAACAACAGTTCCGGTAAATCCTCATGTGCATTTAGCAATTTAATGCAAACAACAATTTTAACCATTTTAAATGTTGTTATCATGATGCGAATGACATGTTCAAGTTTATGTAATTTTAAGAAAAAGTTGACATGAGCAAAATATGAAGCATTTTTCACCATGGTGGAAAGAAAAGGGGTGCCATGGCAACGATAACAAAAACGGTGCCACGGCAACGTTCCGGTTCTGGTAACTCGATTGAGATACCGATGCAAAGGAGAAGTGTGCGGATGTGTGCAAAAGATGGTGGGGCGCTCCCGGATACCGGGTTCCCACGAGGTGATGGCATGGCAACGGGGAACATGCAAGAAACACGTCGGGCACGGTGCAAACGTGAGCATTTCATACATTACATGCATTCGTCCACAGGCGCCGTTCCGGCGGTTATACCTTCGAAGCGTGTCTCTTCGGGGTGGATCGAGTTCAAAGCGGTGTAGATGGAAGTATACGTTCTCGCGACGGTTGTGGTATATGTCATTGGTAGTCGAACTTGGCGATAGTAGTTGTACACGGGTCTTCGGCCACGGAAGTAGTCGTACAACATTTTCGTAGTGGTTCGGGGTCATGACACTGAACTTGACGTCCACGGGGTCTTCGAGGATCGACAGTACTTGACGTCCAAGTGGTCTCTGGGGTACTTGGCATTTTTGCTACCCGGGTGTTCGGCGACTGAAGTTGTACATGGTCCATGAATCGTCGATCGTTTGGGGGCCAACTTGCGGGTCTTGCCGGCATGAAGGGGTACTTGGCGAGTCCGCGTAGTTGTACACGGGTCGTTGCACACGTGACGAATCCGAGACTTTCGGGGTCGGTCTTGGCGAGGGATGGTTGTGGTACTTGTTGGTCTCAGTCGATGTGGCAAAACATAGTCGAACTTGAGGTGGCCTTGACGATCCCAAAAACTTCCTGCTCGAGGAGGTCTCTGTCTGGGTCTTCACCAGGCGTGGTACTTGGTGAAAGGGATCCACAAGGGCGGCCTTGCGTCCTTGGATTCGGTGGCCTTGGCCATGACAAAAAAAGGTAGCGGGGTAGCAGCATGTAGATGACGCAGGTGAGAGGGAGCTCGGCAAGAGGTGTCACATGCAGGAAGCGGAGCCGGCTGGTCGGCAGGGCAAGGATGATGGCGATCGGTGCTGCGGCTCCGGCGAGCTCCGACAACGCAGACGACGAAGGGAGCGAGCGGCGCGAGGCTCCTGCTGGGCGCTCGAGGTGGTGCTGGGAGCGTGGCTCCGGCGATGCGGCTCGCTGGTGACGACCAGAGATAGAGGCAGGGTCTCGGCGAGGCTGAGGCGGCGGGGCACGGTTCCATGGCGAGGCGACGACGCAGAAGATGGTGCGACGGGCAACGGCCGTTGCCAGAGGCGGGGAAGCCGGCGGTGCTGGTGTGAGGGCTCCTGCGGAAGGAGGATGAGAGGCTGAGCAGGACTCCTTCCTAGTGGGGTTGGGTGGCGCTGAAGAGGGAGGCGATCAGGATCGAGAGGGAGAGAGGGACGAGCGGGATCGAGACGAGCGAGGGAGAGGGTTGCACCTGCGTGCATGTTACTCTGGCGGCGGCGCTAGGAAGGGGATGAGGGGATCGGGCATGAGGAAATAACGAGAGGAGCGAGAGGAGATCAAGCGGTACTGGAATCTACGTGCGTGCGTGGGTGACGGCGGTATCGGGAGGACGAGAGGGAGCGCGGGAGACGGGCTAGGGTTACTGGATAAAATGGGCCTTGGAGAAAGGATGGGCCGGCCGGACTGAGGCTGCAGGTGGGCCTCAAGCAGGCTTTGGCTATGCACTGATCACTTCTCTCTTCCTAAACTCCTTACAGAAAAAAGAGAGAGAGACCAAAATAATCAAGAGAAGAGGCCATGGAGAAGAATACAGTGGTGGGATATTTTTGTAAGGCTTTATGGAATATTCCAACCCAACAAAAGTGGTTCTAGCAAAATAGGCGAAGTTAAATTCCGAAATTATTTAACTTGCCTCAAAGGATTTGAATGTAGTCTAGGATTTAGGAGTGGCCAAAAATGTTGAGAAATTAGACAGGGCCTCGATAAATGGAGAAACAATTATCGGCAAGGTTTGGAGGTGAAACTTGAAGCAGGAGAGGCATGGAACTGAAATGCAAGTGTGTTATGGATAATTCCAAATTGATGGAATATTTCTTATAGCTCTCTAAATATCGAGAGGATATGTTATGAAGAGAATTCACCATGTGCATTCCATCGATTTAAAAGGATCAAAGATCCACACGATTTATTTATTAGAGTTGGAAAGATTAAAGACATTAAGACATGATGCAATGCACATGATGCCATGATGAATGCAACAAGCAAAAAAATCACACAAGGAATCTTGTAAACCTTGGAAGGCATCTGAAGCTCCGGTCTTGGGGCATGGCATAAGGGATACACCTTGAAGCAAGGAAAACTTACCGAACTGGCGGGATGGGCCAGGTCATGCCCACGGTCCTCGGTCGTCTTCGACCACGTCTTGTTGTCCTTGAAGAGCACCTTCCAGATATCTTCGTGCGTAGTTCCGAAGAACCATTGCAAGGTCTTGTGGTCGATCGGACGGAACTCCCATAGGTGGCAAGCCCGGTTCTGGCATGGAAGGATCCGGCGAACTAGCATCACCTGAATCACATCGACAAGATTGACATTCTTGTCCATCATGCTCCTGATGCGCGTCTGAAGCAATGTCATCTCGTCTGACGAAGACCAATCTAGGCCCTTCTCTTGCGAGGAGGTAAGCCGTGTTGGGGCCCCGGATTTGAATTCGGGAGCCGCGGCCCAGGTACTGTCGCGGGGCTCTGTGACATAGAACCACAACTTCTTCCACCCCTTGACGTCTCCACGAAGGTGCCTTTGGGCCACGAGACGTTGGACATTTTGCTCACCATGGCGCCTCCGCACTCTGCGTGTTGGCCACCCACTACCTTTGTTTTTACATTGAAGGTCTTCAGCCACAATCCAAAGTGGGGTGGGATGCGGAGGAAAGCCTCACACACGATGATGAATGCCGAGATAGTGAGGAAGGAATTTGGGGCCATGTCATGGAAATCTAGTGCATAGTAGAACATGAGCCCGCAGACGAAGGGGTGGAGTGGAAATCCTAGCCCGTGGACGAAGTGGGGGATGAAAACTACCCTCTCATGTGGGTTCGGGGTAGGGACAATCTGTCCCTCGGTCGGAAGCCGATGGGCGACCTCCTTGGCCAAATATCCGGCCTCCCGAAGCTGGGTGATGTCCTTCTCCTTGACGGTGGATGCTATCCACTTGCCCTGCGCTCAGGACATGGTCGGAGTGCTTTCTTGAGGCAGAAAAGATGAGAACTTGGGCGCTGGAGCTCGAGAGTGGGTAGGCGGAAAGAGAGAAGGCGTGGGTGAAAGATGTGAATTCTTATCTCCTTATAAAGGCAGTGAATATCTAGTGCCTCCCCACTCGCCATAAAACTCGCGTATTCCCCAGGGGCCGTGCTGATGGCACGGTTGGATTACCCATACCCGTATTGATGAGAATCCCGCAATAAGGGAACACGATCTCTGCTTTGACAAGACATGCCAATAAAACCGCATCTCGAAATATGGAGCGGCAGGACAAAAAACGGTTTGAAATAATAACCGGGCAGGGACGTGATATCACGTTACCAAAAAGTTGTCAGCAGATTGGACTCGTGAAATGTTATACTCTCTGCGGTGGTGTGTGGTGCTTGTTTTGTAGATCCGGACACGTTCGTTGTGTTCGAAAACTGTGTTGGAGTATTTGGAGGAGGAACCCGCCTTGCAATGCCAAAGACAATCTGCGCGCCGGACACCTCATCATTAAAGCCTGGTTCAGGGGCTGCTGAGGGAGTCCTAGACTAAGGGGTCCTCGGGCGTCCGGCCTATTGGACATGGGCCGGACTGATGGGCTATGAAGATACAAGACTGAAGACTCTCACCCGTGTCCGGATGGGACTCTCCTTGGCGTGGATGGCAAGTTTGGCATTCGGATATGAAGATTCCTTTCTCTGTAACCAGCTTTGTATAACCCTAGTCCCCTCTGGTGTCTATATAAACTGGAGGGTTTAGTCCGTAGAGACGAAGACAATCATAATCACATAGGCTAGACTTCTAGGGTTTTAGCCATTACGATATAGAGGTAGATTAACTCTTGTAATACTCATATTCACCAAGATCAATCAAGCAGGAAGTAGGGTATTACCTCCATAGAGAGGGCCCGAACCTGGGTAAACATCATGTCCCCTGTCTCCTATTACCATCGACCCTAGACGCACAGTTCGGGACCCCCTACCCGAGATCCGCCGGTTTTGACACCGACACCGAGGTCGTAGGCAACACATCGATCTTCTTCATCGGTGGCTTCATCATCCATGGTGCCCAAGAAAAAGTCCGGCGCAACAGCTCACCCCTCCACCTCGAAGGCCTCCTCACATGCAGCCACCGATACCATGGGGGCTGCTGTGGCGTCGGGGAACGAGGACGCCGCGGGGAACACGACCGGCGCAGGCGGCGCTGCCATCGCGCCCCCCCCCCCCGCGGCCGAAGAGGGAGCAGAACACGCCGGAGGAGGGAGACACCAGCAGCACCCCGGCAGCCACGTTCCACAAGGCGTAGGCGGGGAGAATATCCAGTCCCCGCCTCTCCACCTCACTTGAGGGCGCGGCCGTAGCGATGGCAGCCACTCTGGCACGAGTCGTGACCCCCTGGTTGTCCCTGCTATGGGTGCAACTATAGGGCACACGCCCTCCCCAGACCAAGGTCATCAAGACGAAGCGCCGAATGGGCTCGTCAACCCCTAGGCGCACCCTTCTCGTCATCACGCTACCATGATGACTGGCTCGCGGCGACGGGAGCATGGTGCCACCACTACCGGTGCCGGCAGAAGTTGAGCGACGTTGCGGTCTGCGTCGTCGTCCATGCCAAGCACTACATTGGAAGCTATGGCGCAAGCCCAGCTCCTGTTGAGATTCCCGCCAACGTCCAATCAAATGGATGATTGGAGAGCCACCATTCAAATTTTGATTGGTTTCGCTAAGGCGGGAGGATCGCAGTGGACGGACCCGCCACGGCACCCACAAGCGGTGACAACGGCCCCGACTACTGACCATGTTGAGGGAGCCACCCCGATGGTGCAGTCCCCGCCACGGCAGCGAGCGCAGGGGTTGCAGCCAGAACCACGCGATCATGGGCCCGACGAGGTGTCGATGGCTTCATCTGATCGTCGGGCCTATCGAGATTAGTGGTAGGTCCTGGAAGATAGGTGGAGGGAAGACGCGCGCGTTACCATAGAACGACGCCACGAAACCCGCCGCCAGTCTGACAGGCGCAATGGCCCCCACATCGACGAATCCGTGCCCAATGAAGGCGGATACTTGCCTTTCGAGGTCAGGTGCCCTGCCTTCACTCGTGAGTTGCGGCAAGTCCGTTGGCCATCTCCCGCGTTTTCAAGCTAGAGATACCAGAAAAGTATGATGGAAGGTTGAACCCGGAAGACTTGTTGAGCATCTAACCATAGCTGTTCAAGCCGCCGGAGGAAAAGATTAGAAGGTGTTCGCCAATTACTTCCCTTTGGCCCTCAAGCCAAATGTGAAGTCATGGCTGATGCACCTTCCAGAGAATTACATCTCATCATGGGCTGACATGTGCCATGAGTTTATTGGTACCTTCATGGGCGGCCATCAAGAACCAGGTCGGCCCAATGATTTGTAGTTCCTTCCACAGAAGGAAGGCGATAGATTGTGGAAGTACATCCATAGGTTCAACCGGGCGCATAGGAACATTTCGGATATCCACCCGGCAGCTATGATTGCCACGTTCCAATCCAACGTGCGCAACCGTAGGATTCGTTCCAAGATGGATGTCCGATTGCCCAAGACTGTGACGAGCTTTACACCTTGGCGGATAAGTGTGCCCGTACATAGGAGGGGAGGAGACTCCCCGGAGAAGAAGATGGCATCGAAGTTGACTCAGAGGACGACGACGATGCTATCAACCAGAAGAAGAAGATCAAGAAACATAACAAGAAGCGCAAAGAGAAGGCAGTGCTAGCCGTCGAAGGCAGTGCAAGAAGGCCAAGATCGAAGCCCCCGGCAAGGAAGTTGCCATGTGCACTGACTGCCAGGAAGCTGCGGCAGCCGAGAAGGCTGGGAAGGCTGACGGATTGTATTGCAAGATTCATCGGACGAAGGGCCATGATCTCCAAGAGTGTCATCAAGTTGAGCAACTCGCCAAGAAGTAGAAGGCTGAGTACGAGAAGCGTGACAAGGAAAGAGACCAAGATGGCGTTGGTGGGAAGGGCCGAGGTGGCAAAGGAGGCCGCCCTGGTAAGGTCCCTCAACATCAAGAAAACCCTGCTAAAGGTCGTGAGAAGAAGGAAAGTGATGACGAAGGCGATGGGGGGGGGGGATGAAGAGGAAACCAGTGAGCAAGAGTTCCATAAAGCCACGAGATCACAGTTGTCACCCATTGTAACAACCTTGATTTTGGCCCTTTTCTTTTTCTTTTTGATTTATTGGTTTTTGCTCTGTTTTTCTTTTTGGAGTGATTCCGTGGCCTTGCCACCTGGGAAATCATCCTCTTTTTCCTTCCCAAGTGGCTCATCATTCTTAAAACCCTGCCAAGATCTTTTCACTTCACTGCTTGACCAAACCCTAAATTCTTTTTCTCAGGAATATTCCTTTTTCTATTAAAGGAATAACCCTGTCTGCCCTAGGTTCTGAAGCAACCTTTATTTCCATAACTCCTAAAATTCCCAAATAATTCTCATAAATTGTTTGGGTCATATATTTCTCTAATATGGCAAAATATTTCATTTGTCATGTTTATCATCTTGCTCAAATAATTCATTTCCTATTCTGCCCTAAATGGAAGAATGTGAAGCAAGTGCCATTTATCTTTTCCCAATTGACCTCAAACTCCTTTGACACCTTTTTCTGTCCATATCATTGCCACATGCCAAAATGCAACCTCATTTGCCTAGTAATTATTTAATTATGATTTTCCAAAGTTCCTGTCTGAGGGAACTAGTTGTGAAGGAAGTACAAGCTAGGCAGATCCAAATGATTTCCATTTTGCATGATCCCTCATATCATCATATAATAGCCCTCCACCAAAGTAGAGCTCATGTTATGCCTCCATGTGAGCTCATCTTCAATTCTTTGATTTTGCCCAAACTTTCAGTTTGTGAAGCAAGTATACTTTATCTTGCTCCATTATGGCTGCCAATTTTTCTAGGCCTTCTATTATCCATGTAACCTACCTCAACCCATTTTGGGCATGTTTCATCAAGCCACTTTTCCTCTAGAATTTTTCCAAGTTTCTGGTCAGCAAGGATGTTTGTGAAGAAAGTACCATTTTGGTGAATCCAATTGGTATGAAACTTATACAGCATCTTTATATGACAAAATCATGAAGCCTTGCCAAACTTGAGCTCAAGTGGCCACCCCATTTGAGTGCACCATCCTGATCAAGTTTCTGGACCATTTTGGTCAGTTGCAAAGCAACTATGATTTATCTTGAGCCAATTCTTCTCCAAGTTACCAGGATGAAAGTCCTTCTTTACCTCAACCTCGCAGACAACTCTATTGGATCCAAAACCCTTCTTGTTGATCACTAGTGCTCACCCAAGTTTACTGCAGTAAACTTCAGAGGGTTCTCACTGTTTAACCAGAACACTTTTAACCGAACTACCACCGTAGTTGAGACCTACCCTGGATGAACTACCCACTAGACAACATGTTCAAGCCCATCTCCCCCGCCACATGCTAGTGCACGCGGTGACCGCATTAATGGCAAGCCTGTGCGCATGCTCTACTGCCGTTGGCCGCGCCCAGGATGGATTCTTGTTCGGGCCCCTCTCCCCCTCGTCGTCTTAGCGCGCGTGAGCATGTCCATTGTCTTCCTCTCGTTGTCGCCGATCACCTGGACCCCGCTCCCCCTCCGGCAGCTTCCTCACCGACACAAGCCGCCGCGTGCCCACGAGCGCACAGTGGCATTTTGGCGCGCCTCTTCACCGTCTTCTTCCTCCCTGCGCCTCCTTGGCCTCCTCCGTCCCGTGAGCCTGGCCGCTGCTCCTCTCTATCGTCTACCCCCCGAGTTCATGCGTACGGGTGCGCATCCGCGGCGCCGGCCACGCGTCTGCGGCGACGCCAGCTCGGCCTCCTCGCCCCGCGGCTATATAAGCCCGTCCCGGGTGTTTTTCTCCTCACTACCAGCCTCACTCCACTCTCAGAACCCCGCCTAGCCATCCCCTCGAGCCCAAGGAGCTCTCTGGAGTCTCCATCACCGCCATGGACGCCGCCCCCTCTGGCCTAAATCCGAGGGAGTCGAGCTCTCTCCCTTTGTTATAGCATCACCAGAGGCCTCCTCATCCACGCTAGATCCAGCCCAGTGCCCCATTCCTTCTCCGGTGGCCTCTGGCCACGAGTTCGCCGGAGCCCGTAGAGCCCCGTTCGCCCCGGCCAAAGCTGCTCTCTCTCCGGTGCACCTCGGCAAGAGTGAAGGGCCCAGACAGGAGTGCCTCGTAGCCCTGAACTCGTCGGTAGGCAGAGCGTCGCCGGAGGCCCTCTGTGGCGCCGGCAATTGCCGCCCGACGCCGGCGGCCTCCCTCTGTCTCGCGGGCAAGCGCGATGGAGAAGGAGACGACCGGGTCGCCCTGCCAGCTGGCCGTAGGCCCCGCGGACCCCACCTAGCAGCCGCACAGCCGTTGAACCCGCCCCTGGCCACGTGGTAAGTGGAAGCGTATTCCACTAGACACGTCTTCCTTTGCCCGAAAACGTGTTTTTGATTTGCTTCTAACAGAAATGCGTTTTCTCTTAAGGAAGGCGTATCACCCTCTGTTGCGGCCAAGAATACGCTTTCCTATTCTGAAAGTGTATTGTCTGAAATACGTTTTCTGTTTTTCAGTCCAGGGACCTGTTCGTGGAGAAATCGTTACAGATTAGTCCCTGAACTTCGTCGGGCTATATCTTTTTACTCCCAAATCCAAATGAGGTGAATCCAAAGCCCACTTCTTTGTTTCATCGAGCTCGTTCTGTTGGTATCATTTTCACCATGTTTTGACATTCTTAAAATGACCATTTTGCCCTTGCGCTTAATCAGCCCCCTCCGAGAATGAACGTTTTTCGGCGATCCTTTCCGCGAGTTTCTCGCACTTTGTCCTGGTGATTTCTTCCACCCCAGGCAAGCCACACCCTCCATTTGCATGATTGCAATGCAGTGACATGGTTTAAATTATTTGAACTTGTTTAAAATATTGCTTTAGCTACATGACTTTGTGATGGCAATTTCTTGGAGTTGTATTTTGATCTTGTTATTGCCATGATGTTGCTTGAAGTTCTAGGACTTATATTTTGCAGCTTATGTGGTTGACATGTTGCCATTGGATTATTAGTGGCTTATGTTATGATTATTTTCATGATGATATCTGTTAATATATTTTGGAGTATTACTTTGGATATCATGCTGCCTTTGGATTATTAGTGGTTAGTATGATTATTTTCATGATGATATCTGTTAATATATTTTGGAGTATTACTTTGGATATCATGCTGCCTTTGGATTATTAGTGGTTAGTATGATTATTTTCATGATGATATCTGTTAATATATTTTGGAGTATTACTTTGGATATCATGCTGCCTTTGGATTATTAGTGGTTAGTATGATTATTTTCATGATGATATCTGTTAATATATTTTGGAGTATTACTTTGGATATCATGCTGCCTTTGGATTATTAGTGGTTAGTATGATTATTTTCATGATGATATCGGTTAATATATTTTGGAGTATTACTTTGGATATCATGCTACCTTTAGATTATTAGTGGTTAGTATGATTATTTTCATGATGATATCTGTTAATATATTTTGGAGTATTACTTTGGATGTCATGCTGCCTTTGGGTTATTAGTGGTTAGTATGATTATTTTCATGATGATACCTGTTATTATATTTTGGAGTATTAGTTTGGGTATCATGCTGCCTTTGGATTATTAGTGGTTAGTATGATTATTTTCATGATGCTAGTTGATGTTCTGTTGCTTGGAGTATTATTTTCGGAAATGATGTTTACATGTGGATCTTAGCCGAATAGCTTTATTCTTGTTATTGGAGTAGTAGGAGTATTGTTTTGGGATTCATCATGACAGTATTGTTGTGCTACCCTTGGGGTATTTTGAGATGATGATATTATGTTTGGATTATTTGTTGGATGTTGCTATGAATTGGATTATAGTTTGATAGTTGATATCGGAGTATCAGTTACCACAATTATATTTTTGGGGATAAATTCCGTCATTAAGTTGGTCAGGTGCCGCCAAACCGTGCTTTCTCCAGTGCAACCACATTTGCCTTTGTGGGAAGGCCCTAATGCGCTCTATTGTCGTGCCTCTCGCCGGTGCCTCCAACTAGGGAAGGTTATGCCGTGCTTGCCCTGGCCCGGTAAGCACGCATAATCTTGTGTGCTCGTTGATGAGATTATGGTACCGAGTCCCCGAGTGGGAGTGTTTTGACCACAACGGTGGTCGGGGTGTCTTTGGTAGACACGGGGCCACCCAGGACCAGCCCGCTGGGGAGTGGGTCGGAATGGCCAGGAGAGTGTCATGGCAGTAGATCGGTTTTGTCGGAACGCCGTTGGTCCACCCGAATGGGAGTGCGAGGCCATGGGTTCTGTGGTGTGGGTATAGTGCGCCACCTCTGCAGAGTGTATTAAACCTATCGATAGTCGCGTTCATACTAGGTCCCACCGTTCGATCAACACTCACATGACGGAATGACTTATAGGTGATTTATATGTTGATATGTTGAGCAGTATAGATTTGCAGGATGTTGATGATGATGTTGGAGACCAAGTGTTGGTCATGGTAGTGATCGCCGGAAAGATCACAGTTTGAGACCAAGTGTTGGTCATGGTAGTGATCACCGGAAAGATCACAGTTTGAGACCAAGCGTTGGTCATGGTAGTGATCGCCGGAAAGATCACCATATGGTTTTGATCATGAGTTGATCGAGATGGTATATTGCTTTGCCGGTTAGCCAAGAGAGATATGGTTATGGAGATCTGAGATGGTGATTTATTAGCATTATATTAATTCGTGTCATGCTTAGTAGTTGCTTCATCATGGTAGTTGTTAATTATTTAACCTGTTAATGCTATGTTATTGTCTTGCCTTGATGTTTATGGTTGTTGTGAGCTTGCAAGTACATTCAATGTACTGACCTGGCGTGTCATGCCAGATTGCAGGTGATGCTGTGATTGCTTGATTGTTTGTTGAGGTGCCCGTTCATGCGAGCTTGATCGTGTCCCAGCCAGAGTCCTTGCGGAATGGAGTTCACCACCTTTGTCGTTGTTCCGCTGCTAGAAGTTTTCCGCTGCTACGAGTTGTTCCGCTGCTAGCATAGAGCAAGTGTAGTATCGCAGGCATAGTGTCGCCATGCTGATGTGATCATTGTAACATCAGACCCGTGTAATTATTATTTTTGTAATAAGAGCTGATTTGTTCTTTGTCAAGCAGTGCCGTATTCCAGAGACTTCTCCATCTCTGGGCTGGAATACGGGGCGTTCCGGTTCCTCTGAGCCGGGGTGCAACAGGCTTGGTATCAGAGCAGGTCTGGCTGAAGGACGCCCTAGTCAGCGCGAGCGGTAGAAACCGGTAGAAATTGATAGTTTAAAGTCCGGCTTGTTTATTGCATTTGGTTGCTGCATTTGTTTGTTGCATAGCATGCATATAACCTTATTATTTTGTTACTAACGGTTTAATCTGGTGAGTGTAGATGGCATCGGTCTGGATCCACTACAGCTCAGCCTTTGCATTTCTCTAGTTTTCTTTTCTTGCTCACTCTTTCGTGTTTGGTGTCATTTCTTTCCCAGCAAAGTGATGCCAAGTGATCGCGACACTGTTTGCAAAAATGGTACTCAAGTATCGCGCCGAATTATTTCCTTCAGCCGCACCTTTTGTTTCGGTGGTAGACATGCTTCTATCACGGACGTGCCTATCGCCGGTGCCTCCAACTAGGGAAGGTTATGCCATGCTTGCCCTGGCTCGGTAAGCAGGCATAATCTTGTGTGCTCGTTGATGAGATTATGGTACCGAGTCCCCGAGTGGGAGTGTTTTGACCACGACGGTGGTCGGGGTGTCTTTGGTAGACACGGGGCCACCCAGGACCAGCCCGCCGGGGAGTGGGTCGGAGTGGCCGGGAGAGTGTCATGGCAGTAGATTGGTTTTGTCGGAACGCCGTTGGTCCACCCGAATGGGAGTGCGAGGCCATGGGTTCTGTGGTATGGGTACAATGCGCTACCTCTGCAGAGTGTATTAAACCTATCGATAGTCGCATCCGTACTAGGTCCCACCGTTTGATCAACACTCACATGACGGAATGACTTATAGGTGATTTATATGTTGATATGTTGAGCAGTACAGATTTGCAGGATGTTGGTGATGATGTTGGAGACCAAGTGTTAGTCATGGTAGTGATCGCTGGAAAGATCACAGTTTGAGACCAAGTGTTGGTCATGGTAGTGATCGCCGGAAAGATCACCGTATGGTTTTGATCATGAGTTGATCGAGATGGTATATTGCTTGGCCGGTTAGCCAAGAGAGATATGGTTATGGAGATCTGAGATGGTGATTTATCAGCATTATATTAATTTGTGTCATGCTTAGTAGTTGCTTCATCATGGTAGTTGTTAATTATTTAACCTGTTAATGCTATGTTATTGTCTTGCCTTGATGTTTATGGTTGTTGTGAGCTTGCAAGTACATTCAATGTACTGACCTGGCATGTCATGCCAGATTGCAGGTGATGCTGTGATTGCTTGATTGTTTGTTGAGGTGTCTGTTCATGCGAGCTTGATCGTGTCCCAGCCAGAGTCCTTGCGGAATGGAGTTCACCACCTTCATCGTTGTTCCGCTGCTAGAAGTTTTCCGCTGCTATGAGTTGTTCTGCTGCTAGCATAGAGTAAGTGTAGTATCACAGGCGTAGTGTCGCCATGCTGATGTGATCATTGTAACATCAGACCTGTGTAATTATTATTTTTGTAATAAGAGCTGATTTGTTCTATGTCAAGCAGTGTCGTATTTCAGAGACTTCTCGTCGATCTCTGGGCTGGAATACGGGGTGTTCCGGTTCCTCTGAGCCGGGGTGCCACACCCATTTCCCTTTGCAATGCATACTAAGGAACCTTGAGGCCACCTACAAAATAGTTGATTGGGTGTTAGAGTTGTCAAGATTTGGACTGAAGTATGAAAGTACCTCAACCATTCAGAGCGGAGCATTGGCAGAGTTCATTGCAGATTGGACACCTACTCTGGATGAAGAGACGCCAAAAAAAGTTATCCCCGGCAAGGAAGCGCCCCAAGAGTGGATCATTTACTTTGATAGCGCTTTCTCACTGCGAGGTGCAGGAGATGGCGTGCTCCTTGTTGCACCCACTGGAGAGCACCTCAAGTATGTCATCCAAATGAATTTTCCATGAGAGAAAGCTACCAGCAACAATGCAGAATATGAGGGACTCCTTGCCGGGCTCAGGATCGCAACAGAATTGGGAATTAAGAAGTTGATCATTCGTGGAGACTCACAGCTTGTGGTGAGACAAGTAAACAATGAATATCCAAACCCATTGATGGAGGCATATGTGGAGGAAGTGAGAAAGCTGGAGGAGCATTTTGACAGATTGCAAACAAAGCACATGCCATGTGCGCAAAAACAAGATTGCTGATCATCTGTCAAAATGCGATGCGCAAAAGCTTCCTGTGGAACCAGGGACTTTTGTTCTCCACCTAACTCAACCCTCAGTATCCCCAGCAACAATGGCCAGAAAGAGGAGGAAACTTGACTTCGGCAAGCCCCTCCTGGTAGAGCTTCCTGAAGCCCCCGGTAGAGAGGTTGGTGGGAACAACTCCACTTCACTGAAATACCAGTTCTTGCGGTTGAAATATGCGCTTCCATGAATGAGGAGGTGCCATTAATCCTTGTTGCCGAGCCTCAGGCTCCTACTTGGGCACAACACATAGTCCATTTTCTCCAAACTTGAGAAGTCCCCGAAGAGCAAGAAGAAGCTGAGAGAGTAGCCCAGAGTGCAAGTATGTATCAGTTCGTCGACAACACGTTATACATAAGGAGGCCCAACGATGTGAAATTAAAGTGCATTTGCCGGGAAGAATGGAAGGAACTGTTGGCAGAGATACATAAAGGCATGTGCGGCTCCCATATGGAATCAAGAGCCTTGGATGGAAAAGTTTTCCGGCAAGGTTTCTACTGGCCCATGGCCCCCCAAGATGCAATTGAGCTAGTCACCAGATGTGAAGGCTGCCAATTACACCCCAAGAACATCCATCAACCTGCTCAAGCTCTCCAGATGATTCCTTTATCATGGCCATTTTCGGTCTGGGGGATCGACATCTTGGCCCCCTTCCCCCATGCTACCGGGGGCTTTGAATTCTTGAACTTCGCAATCAACAAGTTTTCCAAGTGGCCGGAAGAGGAGCCTGTGAGGAAGGTGACCGCACAATCAGCTATCAAGTTCTTGAAAGGATTGGTGTGCCGTTTCCGAGTACCCGCGAGAATCATCACAGACAATGGCACCCAATTCGTAAGCCACGCCTTCATGCAATACATTCAAACTATCAGAAGCAAGGTTTCATTCGCTTTAGTTGCCCATCCTAGAAGCAATGGACAAGTTGAGAGGGAAAACGCTGAAGTGCTGCAAGGACTCAAGACAAGAACATTTGATAAGCTACAAAAGTGTGATAGACGCTAGATCAATGAGCTGCCAGTGGTTCTTTGGTCCCTTCGTACGACACCAAATCAAGCTACTGGCCAGATTCCCTTCTCCCTAGTGTATGGGGCGGAAGCAGTGATCCTCATGGAACTCATATACGGGTCACCTCGAGTATTTTCCTACGATGAAGTAGAGCAAGAGCAACACCGGCATGACAATGCCATGCTCCTTGAGGAGAACCGTCTCCGGGTTGCTACGCGTGCTACACGCTACCAACAAGCCCTGCGTCGCTATCATAGCCGTAGGGTTCATGCCGGGAGCCTTGAGGAAGGCAACATTGTCCTTAGGCCTGTTCAGTCCGCCAAGGGTTCAAACAAGTTGACGTCGAAGTGGGAAGGCCCTTATCGGGTAGTGTGAGTCACGAGACCCGACGTAGTCCGTCTGGAGACCGGAGATGGCATTCAATTGCAAAACTCATGGAACATTGAGCATCTTCGTAAGTTCTACCCATAAGGCGCGACAGTCGGGCCCTTCCTGGCAGCCACCCTTTTGTACAAAAGCCTGGTTGATGTGCATGTAACCCTTTGTACAAAGCCAGGCACAGACCCTGAGCATAGACAATAAAACGAAGCGCTGGGGGGCCCTAAAACTTGCATGCATTCATAGCATAACATGAACTTGCCATGAGCATGTAGATGAGATCATATGTTGCTATTGTTTCCCTTTGCACTAACTGCGGGACTCTTGCCGCAGACTCGACACCGAAAAGAAGAAACGGAAACAAGCCTACATATCGATCCCCGACAAGCCAAACATATCAGTTCTCTTTTTATCCATACGTGTTTCTGTAAGGAGCAAGCTTGTGCGTAGAGAAACCTCGTCACCTTCAAAGCATTTGTTCTCCCATCCTTTGACCCAAGCATTGCTTCGGTCAAGATGGTTGTAGTGAATCTTGACGGAGAAGGTTTGACGGGGGGCTTGTCCCCTTCCATAGTTTGAGCCTGGCAGGCCAAGCCCCGTGGCAACAAACGGGAGGCACCGACAAGATAGCTTGCTGAGAAAACTTGTTTATTTA
The DNA here is from genome assembly GCF_003073215.2 of Triticum urartu. Classification (NCBI taxonomy): domain Eukaryota; kingdom Viridiplantae; phylum Streptophyta; class Magnoliopsida; order Poales; family Poaceae; genus Triticum; species Triticum urartu. Next base: position 371,032,396 of record NC_053024.1, read on the forward strand.
AAAGTATAGAGGGAATCCCCTCTGCCTGGACGTAATACATGCACAAGTACACGACAAGACCATCTTTTTTCTTTAATATGCAAATAGGCAATTACATATCTTACAGAACACAAACATGGATAAAACAGATTACATATTTGAAACTAAAGTTTGGCAAGTGCCTACATGTTTTAGACTAAAAAAAGATAAGTGCCCCGTAATCCCTTTCTTGTCCCTCTCCTCCTAGGAACTATAGTGGGAGATGAAGAGGGCAAAAGGGGTGCATGGGCAGAAGCCCCACCTGACCCCGTCAGGGCCCGCCGGGAGCATCCTGACATGATCTGAAGTGGCGATGTTGCTAAGGAGGAGGGCGGAGAAAACAGCTGGGTGGTGCCCTGGTCACCACCGCCAGGACCATGGGACACACCAGCATGGACACCTGTGGGGAAAGCCTGCCGGGGCCCAGCTGGAAGACTGCTGGAGGAGGAAAAGGCACCAAGAGAGCATCCACCCCTCCCCCAACAACCGCCAGGAAGAGGCTGATGATGATGGTGCCGGGGAGGGTGGCCAAGAACTGGAAGACGGGGCAGCCGGCAGGCAGTATGATAGGAATGCGTCAGTGCCATCGTACTCCGACCTGACGACCTGCCCCCCGCCTTCGTTATCTTCACCCATTTCTTCCTCATCTTTGTCACTCCGAGAGGACACCGGGCCCTTGGCCCACCGCCTCCCTCGAAGGAGCGGCTGCCGGTGGTGGCGATGCTTGAGGCACGGGGAGCGTCACTACCCACCTTGACGGACAGGAGGGTGCCACCATCTTCAGAGTCATCCCGGGACTCGCCGGAGAGGGTAGTGCTGGGATTACCGAAGATCCCGAGTGCGATCTCACGGGCAGTCACTAGAAGCTCGAGGACTTCGCCGACGGGTTGACAAGCTCCAATGGCTCGCGGCGGAGGCGACACCTCTTCCCCGGGTAGCGAACTTGCATGGAATGGACGATCGCTCCGCCGTTGTGGAGTAGTACGGCACCTTCCACACTAGGGTCGGTGCCGCGTTCACAGACCCACTGCCAAGAACCTCTGCCGCCCCCTACCACGGCCGCCGCGCCTCTCGCGGCCTCGGACAAGACTCACTCCCCAAGTAACAACATTGGCTTTCGAGATCACCACACCAGGGTTGAGGTCCGGGACCCGACCCTAGTTTCTCCCCCTCGGCATGGTGAGGAAGAAAGAAAGGAAGAAGAAGAGGGAGGTGTGTGGATGAGTGCCTCCGCTCCCCCTCGTGCCCCCTTTTTATAGGCGAACTAGGACGGGGGGAGAGGGGGACTAGTTCTCCATCTACTCCCAAGAGCTCCTTCGGATCTGACCTGAGCCACGGATGGCGAACGAACCCATTAACCGCCCCCTTGCGCCAATCCAGAATATTTGGTTTCTGTCATAATGCTCCTTCCCGCACCACGTGCCTCTGATACCTACCCCGCGCGATGCATGCAACATACGTGGCACAGGATAAGGGCATGGTGGGATGAGTGAATTGGCATTTACTCCCCCATGGGATAAAGTTATTCACGGGCCATTACAGAGGTGACCCCACCGCGTTGGCATCACACGACGCACGGGAGAACCGGAAGCTGATTCCAGCACAGGTTAATGAAGAAGCAAGGAAAATGCCAAGGAATAAGCCACCACAAGCCCCCTGCGTGTGTACCTGATGGAGCCTACCCCAATGATGATCGACAGCACATTTGGGCCAGGCCTAGGGCTCCTGTCGATGCAACAAACCTTGGCGTGTGTTGCCCAGACTGTACATAGGCACAAAGGCAAGATTGTAGCGACAAGCCAAGACCTAGCCAGAGAGATATAACTCTTTGAGAAATCAGAGGGCAGATCAAGAAGACCAAGACCAGCCGAAGAAACAAGATATCACTAAGGAAAAACCTCCCTTGCCGGGCAGGCGAGCCTGGTCAGGTCGAGGTCACGCTGAAGACAAGTCCCAAGAGTTCCCTGGTAAGGGTTGTCGGGGCCGCTGGCGGCCTGCACCCCCGCTCCACCGCATCGCGACGCAAATCACCCATCGATGCGGTGTCGAGCCCCTAGATAACTTAGTGGCTGTCATTTGGCACGTGACTGTCACTTAGGAGGAAGACAACCTCTATATGACATCCGTCCAGAGGCGTGTCAAGCAGACAGGTGGAATGTGACTAAGCGGCGTGGAAAGCTTGCCAGGCCACCTCCACAGCGTGACACCTAGCAGTGCATTTAATGCACTTTGTCCTAACTGCCAGAGTTAGGTATGATAGCACTGTTTGCTATCTAATCACGGGATAATGACCGTTTTGCCACTGTGGTAACCCCTTGGCCTATAAAAGGAGGACCGTGGCAACCTTTGATAGGATTCAGACCTTGGTGTATTCATACGCGTGTAGCTGCTCTCCCTAAGGCTATCTTGCCGGGCTTGAGTGCTGCTAGTTCTTCATGGTCCCTCCATCAATCCACCAAAGCAGGAGTAAGGTTTTACGCTTTGCAGCGGCCCAAAATTGGGTAAAAACAACCCACATCACCACTTCAGTGCTGTTCGACGGCCTCCCCTCTTTGTGCAGTGCACCCTTCCCACTTGTCTAACCACAAGGGGCCGATGGCCCCATAGGTGATCATGTTCTTCCACGACACTATCACACTTGTTCTTACATGAAACTACTGTTCCAGTGTTCTCGCATCAATTACTTATGATGAGACACCTTTAAGTTGGCAGTGTGATATTGGTTGCATCTTGAATATGATTTTTAGCATGTACTGGTTCTAATTTGTTGAATGCCACCTATGACGAGACAATTTTAACTCGGGAGAGTGATATTCGTTGCACCTTCCATATGGTGTCTAGCTTGCAGTGCTTCTAATTTATTGAAGTGCCTTACTATTAGTTTCCACATCATAGGTGTGAATATGTCATGCCGTCCAGTTTTTTGTACATATTCCATCCTCGTATCATGAGTTTGCCATTCATTAGAGTAGTGTTCATCAGTATCATGCATGAATGAGTTCTAAAGAGCGGATTTTATTCTTTTTTCTTATCGGGTTGACTTCACAATGCAAAATAAGTAAAGCAGAAGGAAATTTGTAAGGCATTGGATGATGGTGGTCCCCTTGAGGACCTAAAATGGAGGGTCTCTGCAGATTCTACTCCGCCATCCTCCCAACAAGATTAACAAGACAACGCAAGGCTAGACAGTCAACGTAGCTGTATAGATGATGAGCACATCTCCCTTAATCCACTATCATAGCTTTTTGCTCTAACCTGACACTATTATATGTGGTTTCATGTTGCGTATGATGTCTAGCTTGTATTTCTTCTATATTTGTTGTATCCCATCTGCTTACTTTACACATTATACTTATGAATATGACACGTGTCCCTGTTTCTAGAACAAACTATATCTGATCACACCATGTTCTTACATCAGACTACCGTTCTTGCCTATCGCGCATCAGTCACTTATGACGAGACACCTTTAAGTGGCCACTGTGATATTGGTTGTGTTTTGCATATGATTTTTAGCATGTACTGCTTCTAATTTGTTGAAACGCTAGACAGTTTTAGCTTGGGAGAGTGATATTGGTTGCTTCTTTCATATGGTGTCTAGCTTACACTACTTCTAATTTGTTGAAATGCCTTCTTGTAGGATCAAAAGTAGGTCTAGAGGGGGGGGTGATTATACTACTTGACCAAATAAAAATCTAACCTTTTCCCAATTTTAAGTGTTGGCAGATTTTAGCAACTTAGCACAAGTCAAGCAACCAACCTACACATCCAACTCTAAGATTGTAGTACCAGAAAGTAAAACATTGCATATGAAGGTAAAGGGAAGGGTTTGGAGAAGGCAAACGCAATGTAGACACAGAGTTTTTTGGCGTGGTTTCGATAGGTGGTGCTATCGTATGTCCACGTTGATGGAGACATCAACCCATGAAGGGTAACGGTTGCGCGAGTCCATGGAGGGCTCCACCCATGAAGGGTCCACGAAGAAGCAACCTTGTCTATCCCACCATGGCCATCGCCCATGAAGGACGTGCCTCACTCGGGAAGATCTTCACGAATTAGGCGATCTCCTTGCCCTTACAAACTTCTTGGTTCAACTCCACAATCTTGTCAGAGGCTCCCAAGCAACACCTAACCAATCTAGAAGACACCACTCTCCAAAAGGTAAAAGTTGGTGTGTTGATGATGAACTCCTTGCTCTTGTTCTTCAAATTATAGTCTCCCCAACACTCAACTCTCTCGCACAGATTTGGCTATGGTGGAAAGATGATTCGAGTGGAAAGCAACTTGGGTAAGGCTAGAGATCAAGATTCTTATGGTTGGATTGGAATGTCTTGGTCTCAACACATGAGCAGGTGGTTCTCTCTCAGAAAATGAGTAGTGGAAGTGTAGGCATGTTCTGATGGCTTTCTCACAAATGGAGAAGGGGTGGAGGGGCATATATAGCCACCACACAAAATCCAACCATTACACACGTTTGACCCAACTCGGTCAGACCGAATGGAAGAACTCGGTGAGACCGATTTAGTTCAAAATGTGAACATTAGGAATCTCGGTGGGACCGACTGGATCAACTCGGTGGGACCAATGTGCTAGGGCTTAGGTCAAACATCAACTCGGTGGCACCGATTGCATCAACTCGGTTAGACCAAGGTGAAGCAATAAGGCAATAGAGAGAATGTCAAGCAAACTCGGTGGGACCGATTACACATTTCGGTGAGACCAAAATAATTACAATAGGCAACAGAGAGTTTGCACGGCCATCTTGGTGAGACCAAGATCCATATCGGTGTGTCCGAATTTTCTAGGGTTTCTAGCACTAGCTAGTTCAAATGAACTCGGTGGCACCGGATAGATCAAATCGGTGAGGCCGAGTTTGAATTTGAGTTTTGGACAAATGTGGAAATGAGAAAGTGGCTGAGGGTCTTGGAGCAATATCACTAAGCACTTTGAGAAAGTAGACCATTAAGCAACACCTCATCCCCTTTTAATAGTATTGGCTTTCCTATGGACTCAATGTGATCTTGGATCACTAAAATAGAAATGAAGAGTCTTGAGGTTTTGCCAATCTTTGTCCTTAGCATTTTGAGGGGTCCACATCTCTAGTTCATGCCATGCAAATCATTGAACTTTCTGAAATATCTAACTTGAATTGATATTAGTTCAATGAGCTACATGCTGTTATGAATTACCAAAACCACTCGGGGATTAGTTGCACTTTAAATCTCCCCTTTTTTGGTAATTGGTGACAACATAGACCAAAGCTTCGACAAATGATAATATGAATGAAATACATCGTCGCTTTGAGAAGTATGTGATAAGCAAGAGCTCCCCCTAAATTTGTGCATTATTAGAAATTTGCTTTTGAATGCAAATGCACAATCGATTAGGATCATGGGTCACTCTTCCATGTCACATACATCTTGATGGAGCTCTCAAAATGATAAGAGTTAAATAACATGCACTCATCACCAAGGGTAAACATGATTAATCATACACAAATATCATAGATATCATCATGCAAGCACACATTAAGGCATAGTATGATCAAACACATGATCACAAGAGTATCTCACGAATCAAAGCACAAATTGTAGCATAGGAATCAAACAAGCAAATGATCAAAGTAGCAAGAGAGGCAAATAAAAACAAAATACTCTCTCTCTCTCGAAGCCTAATGATTTATACACTTTCTCCCCCTTTGGCAATAAGTTACCAAAAATCTTGAAAATGCATAGTGCTATACAAAACTCTAGGCACGATCTCCGGGAGCTCCTGAAGGGGTTTTATGGATGTTTGCTCCGGTGTGCGTAGACGGCATGGAGAGGAGTCCTTCCGCAAAAGCTTCGGCAAAGGTCTGAGGAGCTGGAGGGGTTGACACTAGAGGTATAACTGAGACAGTTGTTGTAGGTGCTGAAATGGTAGTCCTGGAGTCTCTGACAACTGGCAGAGCTGTAGACCTTTGTGCCCTTAGCACTCTCTGAAAAGCATCAGTGGTTGGCGTGTCATTCCTGTCCTCAGCTTCTTCTTGGAGCTTCTCCATAGTGGTCTGAATCTCTGTGACCTTCACATCTAGATTAGGAAGTTTAGTCTCAATGATCCTCTCAAGACTCTCTTGATTTTAAGTTAGGGTGGCCAAACCCTTCTCAATTCTCACTATAGCCTCAAGCAAATACCTGAGTTGATCCTGCTTGGTCTTGAGCATCACTATTGAAGCATCTGGTGCACTAGCTGCCTTTGCTGCTTTTGCATCCTTTTCTCTCTCTTTCTTCTCCTGAGCTTCTGGACAAGTTGGATGAGATGCATCCATGAGAATCTCATTATCCTCAAATTCTGGCCCAGGGGAAGATGCTCTTTATCAAGAAGATATGTGGAGGTTCCCATCTTGGAATTGATCAACACCTGTATTTGAGGGGCATATCCACATGATCTTTTCTGGCCATTTGTTGTTCTCTTCATTGTCTCAACAATCAGGTTCATTACCTCAAACTTCTGGGGAACATCAAACATGTGGAGCATGTTGATTGAATGACCACAGATCATCCTATGATTTCCTGACTTGGGCAAAAGTGTGTGCCTCAAGATGGTGTTGATGGTGGTCAGACCAGACAACAGATAGTATATAGACCTAGGCTTATGTGTCTCCAAGGCCTTATCAGGAATGGTCTTGTACATGTTGGCCATCGAGCTGTGATCCTTCCTAGGCTTGGCATATACATCAGTGTCATTCTCATCTTCCTTTGGGGCATTGGTCAGCTTGGCCCATTTAAAGATTGTAGATTTATTTTGTACCTTCAGTCGTCCAGACAATCCTTCCATCTGGATAGAAGTGAGCAGTGGAATAGAATTGCATGATCATCTCATCGTTCCACTTGGTCAACTTCTGACCAACAAACTCGTCCACTTCATTCATCCCGAAGCTCTCATGCACTCCTGGGAAGTAGTCCTCATTGTCCTCAATGTATTCCCAGTCAACCCACTTCATATCAAAGACTATGGGCTTCTTATCCAACAAGACTATCTCATACAAATCCTGTTGTTCCTTGGTGTGGAAATGATAGTCTACATCAGTTCTCCTCCTGATAGCATAGGGATTAGTCTGTCTCCAGAGTCTCAGACCTGCATCCTTCCTCTCTTTCATGTTCTCTGCCATAGGATGATCATCATTATGATCTGGAATCTTGTGCTTAAGCTTTCTGAGCACTAGTGTCTCATCATCTTCTTCTTGAGCCTCAGGCACTGGGGCCTTATTCTTCTCAGCAGCAAATATGTTCCTTGTTGATCTCTTGGGTGCAGATGGTTTGGAGGCTTGAGCTTGAGTTGGAGGCTTGGGGGAAAACTTGGGCTTAGATGGTGCAACCCCAGTCCTTATGGTATCCCCCATGAGCTTTTGAGTCTTTGGTGGAGGTGCAGCTGGCTCTTCCTCCTCATCTTCTTCTTCTTCATCAGAGTCTCTCATCATAGATGGCTTGCCAATGGCTCTGGGAATAGTCTTTCTGAATCTCTCTCTCTCCTTCCCCTTCTGTGCTCCAGCATCCTCTCCTTCTCTTGGTTCAAGAGTGAACTCCATGGTTTCCCGAGTTGAGGCTCTAGCTTTTGACATAGGATTCCTCTTAGCAGGAGCTTTCTTGGAGTGAGCAGGCTTTGTGGCTGCAGCAACAAACTCTTTCTTGAGCACCTTTTTCTTTGAGGTCACCTCCTCCTTAATGACAAAGTCCTCATCCACAGACTTAGAAGTTCTCTTCTTCCTTTGCCTAGTTGCTTCCTTAGGCAAGTTGCTGGGTGTGCTTTTGCTTCCATCATCATAGCTGCTTGAGGGACTAGTGCCCTCACTGAGGTTAACTTGCTCTCCAGACTTGTTCTGGCTATCATTGTCCTCTGACATAGCTGAAACTGACCCTGTGAATAGTTGGATATAGATAGAGTGGACGAGCATCACAAAGTACAGCTTGTTTTGCAGAAATATTGAGGCAAAAAATTAACTTTAGTTTTTTTTACAGAAAGCATTTCGGAGCTACCGATTTGACAAACTCAGTGACACCGAAGCACTTATAGAGTCTAAACATACAATTTCGGTCAGACCGAAATGTAGTTCGGTTACTCCGAGATGCTAGGATTTCACAGAGTAAGTGATTTCGGTCGCACCAATCAGTACACTTCGGTCAGACTGAATTGTACTTGTACAATGGCCAGGGCCAAATCGGTGTGACCGAGATCCTCAGATCGGTCGGCCCGAGATGAGTTTGGTGGAAACCAAACCCTAAGTTTTTGCATAAAATCTATTCTAATGGAATCTTTTCGTGGATAGACTGATCTCATACATGGGAAGAACAATGGAAAATATCTTTGTGCAAGAATCAGAATCGTAGAACACACAAAGAGGTCAAGTCTGTACCCTAACTTGGCAACGAACTTGCTACGGCGGCAACAACGGTGAGAATCCCGTTGACGGTGATGGAGACCAACGACAGGGGGTCACTGGCGACGACGACGACGATTCGGAGACCAAGGGGACGACAGAGCTGGGAGGCGTGGTTGTCGCGTGAAATCCGCGGCCACCTATGGGACCGGGCGGCCCCTTGCTGGTTCAGTAGGGGGGACGTCGCGTTGCACAAAGAGCAGACCAGCGCACGGCAGCACGGCAGGGAACACACAAGCAATTTACCTAGGTTTGGGCCGCCGCAAGGCGTAAAACCCTACTCCTGCTTTGGTGGATTGATGGTGGAATGGAGGTGGTGAAGCATAGTACACTTGCCTGGTAGGGGTTGCCTTTGGGCAGTAGCGACTACGCGCGCATGGGGGTGTGGGTTCATCAACTTTCCAACCCTCTCTATGGTTGCCACGGGACTCCTTTTATAGATCAAGGGGTCACCACAATGGCAAAGTAGTCATTATGCACTGATATAATAGCAAACAGTGCTATCATACCTAACTCCACGGGCTGACAGGGCGCATTAAATGCACCGCTTAGTGTCACATCACTGGTTACCCGACAAGGCTTGCTGGGTTGTCTTGCCAGCTCCACGCCTGTTCTCTTGACACGTTGCAGGACGGGTGTCATCTGTGGGTTCCTCATGTAGGAAATGGCTTGGCTGCCACTTAACCATCTTGCGGCTTGACACCGCATTGATCAACGACGTGGGTCATGTTGGAGTGGTTGGTGAGGTGGTTTTGCCTACGCGAGCCCCGACAGGGCCCTGCCGGGGCGTCTTGGTCATCTGCTTCTGGGGGTGGCCTTGCCCCTTGAGGGAGTCCTCGACTAAGGGGTCCTCGGGTGTCCGGCCTGTTGGCTATGGGTCGGACTAATGGGCCGTGAACATACGAAGACCAAAGACTGTACCTGTGTCCGGATAGGACTCTCCTTGGCGTGGAAGGCAAGCATGGCGTCGAATATGTAGATTCCTTTCTTTGTAACCGACCTTATGTAACCCTAGATCCTCTCGGTGTCTATATAAACCAAGGGACTTAGTCCGGATAGAGGAGACTCGTTATCATAGCCATACACGCTAGACCTCTAGTGTTTAGCCATTACGATCTCGAGGTAGATCAACTCTTGTAACATTCATATTCATCAATATCAATCAAGCAGGACATAGGGTATTACCTCCATAGAGAGGGCCCAAACCTGGTTAAACATCGTGTCCCTTGTCTCCTGTTACCATCGACCTTAGACGCACAGTTCGGGACCCCCTACCCAAGATCCGCCGGTTTTGACACCGACATTGGTGCTTTCATTGAGAGTTCCACTGTGCTATCGCCGAAAGGTTCGATGGCCCCTTCAATCGTCTATAATGACGCTGTCCAAGGAGAAACTTTCCTCCCTGGACAGATCTTTGTGTTCGGCGGCTTCACACTGTGGGCCAATTCACTTGGCCATCTGGAGCAGATCGAAAGCTATGCCCTTGGCCATCAGGTCAGATTTGGGAGCTTGAACTATGTTGTGGACATCCGTGCAGACTTGATCTTCGTCGGATTCGAGACCGCGGCAGCCTCTCCCGGTCACCCCGATGATCATGACCTAAATCTGTCATCTGGCTGCATCCAGGAGATTGCTCCTGTATCCGCTCCGGCCGGAGATCCGGAGCAAGCTGCGCCATCCAAGGACGGGAGGATCAACCCCACCACGGAGGCCACAGATTCCACAGCGTTGGAGTCGCACATAGATTTAAATTCTCACGACGTCTTTTTTAGTAGAACTCCAGACTCGTCACCGGCCGTAAGTTCCAAACCACGTGAGCCCGCGGACGCCGAGCTTGATCACTTATCGGTCTTCGAATTCTGCGCCGCAGACATCTTCTAGCACTCTCCTTTGGGTGATGTGCTAAACTCATTAAAAAACCTGTCCTTGGCGGAGGACTCACAGCCAAACTATATCTGTCTCGAACTAGGGGCTGACAGTGGAGAATTTTGCTTCCCACCCGCCACCCACTTCATAGCCACGGTCGAGGATTCGACCGATACACTCGATTACGACTCTGAGGACATTGATGGTATGGACGATGATGCCGAAGACAATGAAGACCCTGTTGATACAGCTAATGAACAAGATGAATGAGAGGATGGATAGGTTAGCCCTGGAAAACAGGCCACACATGAAGATCCGGAGGACGACAATTACCTTCCGCTCTATGAGGATGAGGTGAGCCTCGGCACAGAGGATTTCATCATGCCTGAGGAACCTCTTGAGCAGGAGCGCTTCAAGCGCCAACTAATAGCCACTGCGAGGAGCCTAAAAAGGAAGCAGCAACAGCTTCAAGCTGACCAAGATCTGCTCAATGATAGATGGACTAAAGTCCTAGCCGCCGAAGAATACAACCGTAGTGGCCCAGCCAAAAGCTACCCGAAGCGTAGATTGCTACCCCAGGGCGACGACAAGGCGCTCAAGCCCGTGCCATCATTGCACAAGGCGGCAGGTCGACCACAACTTGGTCCGGGTAAAGCAGCAACTCAAGAGGAGCACCAAACCGCCTCACCTCACCATAAAGGCAAGAACAAAACAGCTTAGGGTTGTGCATACGACCTTCGACAGGACTTGGGTAGTAGAGCAGGACACACTAGATCAATCTATGGATCGCGAGGACATGCCTCGACACGCGACGACGGCCACCTATGCAGACGTGACAAACTTAGTCATGCACGAGCGGAAAACCGTAGACGGACTCCTTCAGAGGTACGTCGCGGTACGACCCGATATAGAGGCGCCGCACACCCTCATTGCTTCACCGATGAGGTCTTGGATCATGAATTCCTAGAAGGGTTCAAACCCGTGAATATGGAATCATATGATGGAACCACGGACCCCGCGGTGTGGATCGAAGACTTTATTCTCCACATTCATAGGGCCCGCGGTTATGATCTCCACGCCATCAAATACCTCCCTTTACAACTCAAGGGGCCTGCTCAGCACTGGCTCAATAGCCTGCCTACAAATTCTATTGGCAGCTAGGAGGACTTGGAAGAGGCCTTCCTCGATAACTTCCAAGGTACATATGTTCGACCTTCGGACGCTGATGACTTAAGCCATATAGTTCAACAGCCCGGAGAGTCCGCTAGGAAATTCTGGGCTAGGTTCTTAACTAAAAAGAACCAAATCATCGATTGTCTGGATGCCGAAGCCCTAGCGGCCTTCAAACATAGCATCCGCGATGAATGGATCGCTCTCCACCTCGGCCAAGAAAAGCCAAAATCCATGGCATCCCTCACGGCACTCATGACCCGCTTTGGTGCAGGCGAGGACAGTTGGTTGGCCCGTAGCAAAAGCAATGCAAACGATGCCGGCACCCCTGAAGCTAAAACTAGCAAAGACAATTCTCGATGCAACAGATACAAATGTTGAAACTATTGGATCACGGGTTCCGGCAAAACCCTCAAGGTTTGAACACTGGCTGCACGTGAAGTATTTCTCCCTATCGATCCACGCCCTAGCTCGCTAAGATATCGCGGATGAACTCCACGAACTTGCAACACAAAGACACAAGATTTATACTGGTTCGGGCCACCGTTGTGGTGTAATACCCTACTCCAGTGTGGTGGTGGTAGATTTCCTCCTGGGCTAATGATGAACAGTACAAGGGGAGGAACAGCCTCCTGAGGTTGAGGTGTTCTTGTGCTTGGTGAACTTGTGTGGGTGAGATGCCTCTAAATGTGTTCTTTTTCCCTCTCTTCCTACTGTGGTGGCTAGTTCTACTTATATAGGCCCTGGTCCTCTCCCCAAATATTGAGCGGGAAGGGAGCCAACAACGGCCAATTTCAAAGGGGACAGCTAGTATAACTTATCCTGACAAAAGTAGTCTTCGCCTGCAAAAGGCTCTGGTGGTGACGCCGTCTTGGGCTCCATGGTGACCTCCGTCTTGCCGTCCTGCTGGTCTTGGTCTCGTTGCACCGATATGGAAACCTTTCCTTTATGCCTTGGTACTCCACGCCCGTGCTTGCCCCCTTGGCACCAAAGAGGAAACAAGGATGCTGCGCGCGCTGGCGCCCGCCTGGTCTCGATCGTCATGGCTCACGTCACGAGGACCTCGCGAGGTTTGCCTTGCCTTGATGTCTCCACCGCTCGTGAGCCTACCTTGCGAGGCCGCTCCTGAGGAGGTCTTGCGTCATCCGCCTCGCGAGGCTTGGTCCCTCGCGAGGGTCTTGAATACCTCGTCGATGAAGATGGGCCGTACAGATCTGCTAGCTCAGCCACGCGGTGGGCCGCAGGCAGGCAAGTCTGGGGACCCCCGTTCCCAGAACGCCGACAGTAGCCCCCGGGCCCAAGGCGCGCTCGGGCTTGGCTTCGAGGCAAAGCCAAAGGTCAAGCACGGAGCGCCGCGGGCCCCAAAAGCCTGCAGCCTCTGTTGACACGCAGCGGTTGATTGGACGTGGGCGTCTCGGATTCCCCATGCTGCCTCGACAACTGCCCGACTTGACAAGTCCGTGCGACATGCAAGGAAAACCATCATTACCTATGATCGTGGGGGGCGCTGGTTGGCCTTCTCCTGCTATAAATGAGGAAGGGGGTGGAGCCCCCGTCCCCCACTTCTTCCCATTCCACTTGCTTCTTCTTCCCCCGCTCTACTGCTAGTAGCAACTTCAATGGCGCCGATCCGAAGGTTCTCCGCTGACGAGAAGGGAAAGATTCCCCTCGACATGCTGGCGCTGCTTCCGCCGAAGAAGAGGTCGGTCCACCATCGCGACGCTGCGGCGATGCAGGTGTTGATGAGGCCTTGGTATGAGCGGCCTCCTCCTGGGTATCCACTGCCGTTGCACACCCAAGCCAGGGGCTTGGGAGGAAGGAGCAACGAGCGCCGGCGCGCACTGCAGCGACGAGTGCCATCGCTCCTGGAGTCCACGCCGCTGGATCCGCTTCCCGCGCTTCTTCTCTGACGTGATGCCGTCGAGCGGGCCTCTCAAACTCTGGTTGCAGCATGCGGACTGCGACGCTCCGGCGACCAGACCAAAGGTTGAAGCAGTCTCCACCGGCAAGATCTTCATGACCCGTGGCTAGTGCGAGGTCGCGTGGGTTTGCCGTGCGGAGGGCGCCCTCGCGATCCACTTCGAGTACGACAGCGCCTCCATGCTTTTCTTCAAGGTCTTCGATGCGGAGGGTCGCCGCTTGGAGTGTTGCCCCGAAGGGGAGCGCCAGGATGAGGCTCGCCCCGCTCGCGGCTGCTCCAGCAGCAGCGACTCTTGGGAGTCCAGCGGTTCTCCCGAGCTCTACGAGACTCCGGAGACGAGCGATGACAGCTATGTGCCCCCGAGCTCTCGCCGCGCCCGGAGCAGGGCCGCAAAGTCCGGCCGCCGCTGACCTGGATGGGGTTGACGCCGGCCTCCTGCGGCCCACTGTTGATGATGGCGTCGGCCGCGGGGGTGTGTAGATAATATTCTCCTAGGTTCTCGTCTTTTGTTCCCTGCGAGGAATCGAGAAGTACCCCGTGGGGGCGTGTAAAGAGTCTGCAATGTCTTTTGTTGATATTATCCCAATTATGGAAGCCTTGTGAGCGCAAGTCCTGTTTAGGCTCGGTCTTCCCTTTCCAATCTCGCGACAGCTTGCTGCTCTACGCTGACATGTCCCGGTCCCCAGGAAAGCTTCATCCATCGCTGGTATGCCAGGTCGCGTGCCGTGGTCAAGGCCAGGAGGTGAGCGGCCCGAGGTCCAGTAAGAGCTCCTGAGGCGCAATGCTCAGGGGGTCCCCTTTAGCGCTCAAGCAGCCGTAGTAAGATATGAAAGGGAGGGGACGTTGCCATAATAGGGCTGCGGCGAGCGTGTCCCCTAGGTTCCAACGATTAGTTGATCTAAGCTCGTGACTTATCTTGGCGGTCCGGGGTCGATTCTTCGTGATGCGCCAGACCTGTGCGCGAACATCCGCAGTGTAGCTAGGTCAGGTCCATACGAGCCTTCCCCTTTCCTATACTCTCCTTTGTGCTCTACGTCCTCAGGTCCCGGCCCTCGAGTGAGCTCAGTTGCCGCTGGTATGCCAAGTCGCGTGCCGTGGTCAAGGCCAGCGGGTGAGGGCTGGAGAGCTAGTAAGAGCTCCTGAGTTGCGATGTTTAGGAGCCCCCCTTTTAACGTGCAAGCAGATTACTTGGAAGAGGTGGGAGCTCACGATGCCGCCTGGTGTTATCCTCGTGAGATTCCTATGAGCCAGCACAAGGAAGAACACGATCTGCCGTTATGGTTACCAGCCTACCGCTGGTTGCTCCGTGAGGGGGTGAAGGCACTGAGGGCCCAGTGAGGTGACGTGCGCGGGGCGTGCCGCGAGCCAGAGCTCGACCATTCAGGTTTTTCGACATGGCAGGGACGGACCCGTGCACCAGCGCCGTGCCGGCGTGAGGAGGCCCTGTGGGAGGCGACGATTGAGCATGTACTAATCATAGGTAGATTAAACATGAGAGTAGCAGGCCTAAGTAAGTGCATGGGAGATACGTGCCACTGGGTCAGGCCCGAGCGGCTTGGGGATGATGCAGCCCGAGGGGCGCTCCCAACAAGGTAAGCTAAAGACATAAAAGGGATACATGCCACAGGGACGGACCCACACGGCTTGGGAATGATGCAGCCCGAGGGGCGCTCCCAGCTAAATGAACTTGGAAAATGTCACCTGGTTATGTTGACGAAGGAGAGTTGGGGTAGCTGAAGGTGCACAGCGAAGCAATTGCTCCTAACAAGCCACCGGGGCCCTGAGCCTCAGGAGGCTTTGGGGGCTCAGGTGGTTCCTTGAGGACCGTCTCCATCTCCATCAGGACGACGTGGTGCCTGGCCTCCTGAGCCACTAGGATGCACCACAAGTTGCGCTGGTAGGCGGACGACAGGCTCGGTAGGCCGAAGGGCATGCGAATGTAGCTGTGCGGTGGGCCCTCGCAGCATCCCACGCGCGAAGGCCAGAAAAGCTCCTGAGAAGCGGCCCTGTTGAGCCCTGGAACGTCAATGCAGACGCGCAGTCCGGCATCCTCGCCTGGATGGGAAGCTGCGCCTCGTGAGCGGCGGTCGCCGCGCATGGCCCTTGCGTCTTGCAATTCCTGGGTGGTCTTGGTGATGAACTCCTGAACGGTCGGCGATCCTTGCCCTGTGCCCTCCTGAGGGAAACGTGCTATGAAGCACGCCTCCAAGTGGTGCCCAAGCGCCTCCCTCGTGATGTGGGCAAGGTCAGAGGCCTTCCAGAAGAAAGCCCCCAAGCCCTGCCTGAGAAGGGCGCCGGGAGCGCCTTCCTATGCGATGGAGGGAGGCGCCCCGGGAGCGGGCGCTGATCCTGACGAGGCTCCTGCTATGACGCCACCCTCCTAAGGTCCTGCACAACGCAACTGCTTCTTCTTCTTGGGGATGACCTCAAGAGGGCCCTCGCCCTTGCTATCGGGGTCGTTGATTGCTGCAGCTTGGAAGGCACGCTTGAGGGAGCACACCGCATCTCTTTCTTCACATGGGACCGTGATGATCCCACCGCTTCCCGACATCTTGAGGACATTGTAGCCGTGATGGGTCACCGCCATGAACTTGGCCAGGGTTGGATACCCGAGAATGGCATTGTACGGCAGACGGATGTGTGTGACGTCGAAGTCAATGAGCTTGGTGTTGTAGTTCTTGCATTCCCCGAAGGTGACAGGGAGGCGGACCTGCCCTATCGGTGTGGTGGAACCATCGGTCACTCCTGAGAAAGGCTTGGTAGGCCGAAGCTGGTCATATGGCACTTGGAGGTTGTCGAACGTGTCGACGAACAGGACGTTGAGCCCTACGCCGCCATCGATGAGGGTCATGGTAACTTGCACGTTGCTGATGACTGGGGAGCAAAGCATCGGGAGGGCGCCAGTGGTAGCTGCGCACTTGAGATGATCTGCTGAGTTGAACGTGATGGGGCACTGGGACCATCTGAGCGGGCGTGTGGCTTCGAGCTTGGGGAGGACTGCATTCACTTCACGAGAAAACTGCTTGAAGATACGCTGCGAGGCTGGGGCCTGGGCTCCGCCCAAGATGGATAGCACGCGGTTCCTGGAAGCCCCCAGCCCACTCGTCTTGATGCTGTTCATCATTCCTTCTTGGCGGTGGCAGCAACGGAGGGAGTCCGGCGTTGCCTTGAGGACGATCCTCACGAGGCTGATCCCTCCAGGCGCCCTCGCGAGGCTGATCCTGCCAGTGGTCCTCACGAGGCCGGTCGCGCCACTCCTGGAGCGGGCCACGGTCGTCCCAGCGTCCGCCACCACGTCCTCCTCCTCGGCTGTAGCCCCGGTCGCTGCGCTCGGGACGTCGACCGAAGCATCCTTCGCGAATGGCTCTAAGCTCTTGACAGTCGCTTGTGTTGTGGGTATTCAGGTTGTGGAAGGTGCAGAACAGACGGCTGCTCTTGGATGACTCTGGTTGGTCTCTGCCACGCTTGGTGTCTGGTTCCGCTGCGAGCACGGCTGCTCCCTTGCGCTTCACGTCCTTGGCCTTGGCTTTCTTCTCCTCCGGGTCTGTGGCTGGGAGGTCGAGGAGGGAGAGGGGCCCCTCCTCAGTTCTTGTGCACTTGGTCGCCAGGTTGAACAACTCCAGGGACGTGCACAGCTCCTCGTGGATAGCGAGCTCTTCCTTCATCTTGACGTCACGGACGCCATCAGAGAACGCAGAGGTGATGGCCTCATCCATCACCATGGGGATCTTGATGTGGACGTTGTTGAAGCGCTAGATGTACTTCTGGAGGGTCTCTCCCGGTTGCGGCCTGACGCAGCGCAGGTCACCCGCAGCCGGAGGGCGGTCGCGAGTGCCCTGGAAGTTGGCAACAAAGTGGTTGCACAACTCGTCCCAGGAGGAGATCGAGCCCGGTGGCAGGTCCAGGAGCCAGAAGTGGGCGCCATCCTTGAGAGCCATGGGAACCAGTTCGCCATGACTTTCTCGTCGCCATTGGCCGCTTCGATGCTCAGCTCGTAGAGCTGCAAGAACTCCGCGGGTTCGGGGGTGCCGTCGTAGCGAGGAGGCAGATCCGGCTTGAACTTGCCCGGCCAGGCGACGCTACGCAGCTCGAGGGTGAAAGCGCGGTAGCCGGCTGTGGTCACCGGGGCCCGCCTTGGGGGTGGAGCTTGGTCTTGATGGGGTCCATGCCCTGCCGCTATAGGTGGCGCGCGGTCTTGCTGCATCAGTCGGTCTTGGCGCGGTGGCGTGAGGAGCGGCGGAGCGTTTTCTTGTGGTCGAGGGACTTCTTGACAGCTTCTTTCTTTACGCGTGGGCACGGGACATGGCGGGTCGCGTCGTGGAGCCGTGCGCCTTGGTGCCAGGGCGCCGTCTTGGGGCAGAGGTGGTGGAGGCGCTCCATGAGCTATGCCGCCCATATCTCGCGGAGGCCGAGGCGGAGAGAGGGACGATGCAGGGGAGCCCCCTGCGGCGCGGACAAGCTTGGCGATGCGGTCGAGGCAGTCCTCGTAGAGGTCGTTGACCGGTCGGTAGTGCAGGAGCTCGTGCGCCATGAGGAGGGAGGCCCGTGCGTCCATGGGAGGGCAATGTGCATGGGAAGAAGAACTAGCCGGGGTCAGCGATGGAGTGGCGGTGTGGCCGACCCGCCGCACCGAGGGGTGCAGCGAGGATGCTTGCTGCTCGTTCCCCGCCGGGCCAGTGGCGGCATTGGCGGCAGGCGACGGGGACTGACGCGGTGGCCCGCCGATGGGATCCGTCTGAGCGACGCGGGCGGCGAGGGCAGCCCGTCGCTCAGCACGAGCGTGGCGCGCGTCTACCATGGAGACGACGGAGCAACGGGGCGCGGGGCGATGGAAGGAAGCTTCGGCGCATCCCTACCTGGCACGCCAAATGTCGGATCACGGGTTCTGACAAAACCCTCGAGGTTCGAACACTGGGGTGCGTGCGAGGGTTATCTCCCTATCGATCCACGCCCTAGCTCGCTAAGATCTCGCGGATGAACTCCATGAACTTTCAACACAAAGACACAAGATTTATACTAGTTCGGGCCACCGTTGTGGTGTAATACCCTACTCTAGTGTGGTGGTGGTGGATTGCCTCTTGGGCTGATGATGAACAGTACAAGGGGAAGAACAACCTCCTGAGGTTGAGGTGTTCTTGTGCTTGGCGAACTTGTGTGGGTGAGATGCCTCTGAATGAGTTCTTTTTCCTTCTCTTCCGTATTGTGGTGGCTAGTTCTACCTATATAGGCCCTGGTCCTCTCCCTAAATATTGAGCGGGAAGGGAGCCAACAATGGCCAAATTGAAAGGGGACAACTAGTACAGCTTATCCTGAAAAAACTAGTCTTCGCCTGCAAAAGGCTCTGGTGGTGACGCCGTCTTGGGCTCCATGGTGACCTCCGTCTTGCCGTCCTGCTGGTCTTGGTCTCATTGCACTGATATGGAAACCTTTCCATGATTCATCGGTACTCCACGCCTGCGCTTGCCCCCTTGTCACCAAAGAGGAAACAAGGACGCTGCGCGCGCTGGCGCCCGCCTGGTCTCGATGGTCATGGCTCACGTCACGAGGAGCTCGCGAGGTTTGCCTTGCCTTGATGTCTCCGCCCCTCGTGAGCCTGCCTGCCGAGGCCGCTCCTGAGGAGGTCTTGCGTCTTCTGTCTCATGAGACTTGGCCCCTCGCAAGAGTCTTGAATACCTCGTCGATGAAAATGGGCCGTACAGACCTGTTAGCTCAGCCACGCCGTGGGCCGCAGGTAGGCAAGTCTGGGGACCCCCGTTCCTAGAACGCTGACAGAAACAACATCGATAACACCGAGGACAAGGCAGTCAATGCTGGATTCAGGGGCTCTAAGTCCGGTCAGCGGAAGAAGCCGTTCCAAAAGATCAATTTAGGCCCATCCAGCTTGGACCACATATTTGATCATCCGTGCCAGATTCATGGCACCCCAGACAAGCCACCCAATCATACAAATAGAGATTTTTGGGTTTTTAAATAGGCCGGCAAATTAAACACCGAGAACAGGGAAAAAGGATCGCAAAGCGAGGACGATGACGAAGAGCCCCAGCAACCAAACATAGGGGGACAGAAGAAGTTTCCCTCTTAGGTCAAAACGGTGAACATGATATACCCTACCCACATCCCCAAGAGGGAGCGCAAGCGTGTGCTCAGGGACGTCTACGCGATAGAGCCAGTCGCCCCAAAATTCAATCCATGGTCATCATGTTCGATCACCTTTGATCACCGGGATCATTTGACCAGTATCCGTCACGGTGGCTCAGCCGCACTAGTCTTAGACCCAATAATCGATGGGTTCCACCTGACTCGCGTCCTTATGGACAGAGGTAGCAGCCTTAATCTGCTCTATCTGGATACATCACGAAAAATGGGCATTAACCCATCTCGGATCAAACCCACCAGGACTACCTTCGAAGGAGTCATACCAGGTGTAGGGACCCGTTGTATGGGCTCAATCACACTAGAGGTTATCTTCGGATCTCTGGACAACTTCCAAAGCAAGGAGTTAATCTTAGATATCGTCCCCTTCCGCAGCGGCTATCGCGCACTACTTGGACGAACTGCGTTTGCTCGATTCAATGCAGTACCACACTATGCTTATCTCAAGCTCAAGATGCCCGGTCTGCGCAGCGTCATAACAGTCAACGGAAATACGGAACGCTCCCTCCATACAGAAGAGCACACCGCTGCCCTAGCAGCAGAAGTACAGAGCGGCCTTCTCAAGCAGAACCTTAATTCGGTTGCCGAGCCCACGAACACCATTAAGAGGGTCCGAACTACTCTGCAGCAGGAGAGCTCGGCTCGTTAGGAGTTCGACTAGCAATCCAGCCTCCATCATAGTTCCGATCAAGTGGTGGCATTCATGCCGCGTGCACATAACTACACACTCAAAATCCCATGGGCATCGATGGAGGCATAGCTAGCTTGTGGTCCGTAGTACGGCTCAACCGACATTGGATACACACATACTTTCACTTTTACTTGTTTCCTTTTCAGGTCTCAATCCCACAGGCACTATCTGATGTCGTGGTCATCGGTCCTTTTGAAGGATCAACATACCAAGACGACGAGAAACGCAGACATACGGGGGACTTTTTAGGTGATTCCGTTAACGATAACTCTATCTGTTTTTCAGGACCCATATGCAGCTCTCCCTTGGTTTTGGCATGTCAAATAGCCTGTTGCTTATTGCACTACCTGTATCAATGCGCTTTGACGTACTAATTAAATTACAATGAGAACATTTTGCAGCTGGAGCTGTAGGACTCTAGCTTTTTACCTTCGTATCTTTTCTGTTTTCTTTCTTTCTTCTGTCTTTCAGCTCCCCTGTGGATAATCCTACCAGGTAGCACCCGTACACTTTGGTACATTTTCATGTTCGCCAGGGGCTGCACAACACCCCGCACTATGGCAACAAAAAGTCCGAACACTTTTTAAGTATAGTTCGGCTCCCCAAATTTAGCATTATATGCATTGGCTCCGAATCATGTCTTTGGTCAATAGTTGGGTTGCCCGGCTCCTGTGCTTGCTACTATATGTTCCGCTATATCGGCTAAGGTAGTAAAGGGAGCACTACTGTGATTGTGCCTTGGTTTATCCAAAGGAGCACCTCTGTAGAGAAAGCCGAAAACTGACTGTCATGATGCGGCGAGAGCCGGTCAGCTGTTCGGAGGTTGCAAATCGTTGGAGATTTCTTCCGCATTACGCGAAGGATTGGTACTTCCTGATTAGACGCTTATAGCACTCTAGTTCAGATACTAGGGGCTGCACCCATGTTTTTATTGTCGCACTCCTATGGCTAAGTGAGGGCGTTATAGCAGCATAGTCTGGTTGCCTGGTTCGTTGTGCTAAACAACTCCTTCAAGGACCATCTAATTGGATCAAGATTGTTTAAATTACATCCCGAACACCCCCGTAATACCTACGTGGGTAGAAGCCGACGACTGGTTAACCCTCATATTTCATACAACACGGCCGCACAGGAAGTAAAAATTTAAAAACATAACAAGCATTATATTGCATAAACAACTTCTTTTATACGAGGAAGAGGGAGCTCGAGTACATTCATTCAAAGACAATGTCTTTCACACAGTGATCCGCAACAATGTGGGACCCCTCCAAGACACCCTCAAAATACATCTCGGGTCGACGATGCTCCTTGCCCTCAGGTGGCCCCTCGGTCATTACCTTCTTGGCATCCATCTTCGCCTAGTGCATTTTGACGCGGGCAAAGGTCATCTGTACACCTTTGATGCAGACCACCGCTTTATAACCTCTAGCCGGGGTAGGCATCAACAAGCCGCTTCACAAGTCCGAACT
Source organism: Triticum urartu (assembly GCF_003073215.2). Lineage (NCBI taxonomy): Eukaryota > Viridiplantae > Streptophyta > Magnoliopsida > Poales > Poaceae > Triticum > Triticum urartu. The sequence goes on from NC_053024.1 coordinate 371,054,100, forward strand.
AGCTGCTAGGTATCGGCGCGACAGGCCATAGTCAGACTACCGCTCTAATGCCTTTTTGAGAGCCGCCACCTCAGTCGTGGCCCCTAATAAAGTTCAGGGCACTTTAGTCAGCACGAACCATTCATCCTTCCTAAACATACACGCAGGTTACTGCATACCTTTGCTTTCTTCCAGATGCTTCTTCACGAGGCCGACCTCTTTCTCGGCCCGCTCCAGGTTCTGTTTCAGTCCGGAGACCTCCGCAGTGTGAGCAGCACCAGCCAGCAGCGACGCTTGCTTAATCACAAAGACATATTATGTTAGACTCCTGCAAAGATTATTTTGATCCCATGTTCGGCTTTTCCTTTCCGGACACCGAACAGAGCATCAGGGGCTACCATCCACATTGTGATATTTTTTCTACAGTTGTTACCTCAAAGCCTGTTAAAAGGCTAGTGTAGGCCTCAGTCAGTCCGCTTTTGGCGGACTGAACCTTTTCGATCACCGTACCCATAAGGATACGGTGCTCATCCACAATGGAGGCGCCTCGCAGCGCCTCCAGTAGATTATCCAGTTCCTCTGGTTGGACAGAGGTCACCGGTGGAACAAGCACACTTCCTCCTTTCGGGAAGGCCGTTCGCTGGACTCCGGAGCCGTGTAGGTCTCCGGAACGGTATCCGGCTGAGGGCCGATGGGAACTTGGCCCCCATTGCCAGTCTCGGTGGGGGCTTTCTCCCCCATGTGTCCGGCAGCCGAGGAGTCATCCTGCGGCACCACCTTAATGATTTTTGGAATCTCCCCCTGGCCGGGGAAGATCCTTTGGGATGCCACCTCGTCATCACCCTTGGGTGAAGCAGAATGAGCGGGCGGCGGAGACATGGTAGCCATCTCCTTTGAGTCTAGCGAATCCTCTGTTGAGGATCGCGGGGAGCCGTCGCGGGCCGGACTATAATGTCATAGTTTAAACATGTTAATATTATAAACTAGAAAGGCTAGGTATTGGGAGGAGCATAGGGTTTTGGTGCTTACGAGGCAGCCCGAGGCTTGGTCCGGGGCATTCGCTCCGGACTGCTTTCGACATCCCATGCGGAGTTATCCGCAAGGGAGCCCTTCCCCCTCTTGGGTGCCTTCACCTCCAGATTCGTGGGGGCCTCTCTTTTCTTTTTCCCCCCTCCGGGGGGAAGCCGCCTTCTTCTCCCTCCTCGCCGTCGTCTTCAGCGAACGAAGAGTCAGTCTCGTCTTCGGACGACATGTCCGAGGCACCCTTCCGGCCAAGGCCGCTCCTGCTCCCAAGGGCTGTGTAAACGGCGTGGTTGGGTTACCCACACCCGTATTGATGAGGATCCCGTAATAAGGGGACACAATCTCTGCTTTGACAAGATGTGCCAATGGCAACCGCGTCTCGAAACATGGAGCGATAGGCAAAAAACGGTTCGAAATTATGACCGGATGGACATGATGTCATGTTGTAAAAGTTGTCAGCGGATTGGGCTCGTGTATTATTATATTCTCTTGACGGTTGTGTGTGGTGTGTGTTACAGGTCCAGACACGATCAATTTGTTCGAAGACTATTTTGGAGTTCGGAAGGAGGAACCCGCCTTTTAATGCCGAAGACAGCACTACGCGCCGGATACCTTGTCATTGAAGCTAGGTTCAGGGGCTACTGAGGGAGTCCTGGATTAAGGGGTCCTCGGGTGTCTGGCCTGTTGGCTATGGGACGGACTGATGGGCTGTGAAGATACGAAGACTGAAGACTGTACCCGTGTCCGGATAGGACTCTCCTTGGCGTGGAAGGCAAGCTTGGCGTCGAATATGTAGATTCCTTTCTTTGTAACCGACCTTATGTAACCCTAGATCCTCCTGGTGTCTATATAAACCGGAGGACTTAGTATGGATAGGGGAGACTCATTATCATAGCCATACATGCTAGACCTCTAGGGTTTAGCCAATCTCGAGGTAGATCAACTCTTGTAACACTCATATTCATCAATATCAATCAACCATGACGTAGGGTATTACCTCCATATAGAGGGCCCGAACCTAGGTACACATCATGTCCCTTGTCTCCTGTTACCATCGACCTTAGACGCACAGTTCGGGACCCCCTACCCGAGATCCGCCGGTTTTGACACCGACACCCCTTGCCGGGCTCGCCTTAGTCCCTCTGAACTACATGCTGGTTCTCTAAATCTCTTGGTTTCTTGTATCCTGTCTTGGGTTGGCGCATCAACCTTGCTCTTGTGCCTGTGCACAATCTGGGCTACAGACCCAGGGTTTCTTGCACCGACCGAAGCCCCCGGGCCTGCCCCGAACGCGCCACTGAGAGTCGTCGGGGTAGGGCCTAATAAGTGCACATGTAGAGTTACTGAAGGGGTCGGCCTCTTGAGGTCTTCTTCGCTTCTTCATCAGCCTTGATTTCGGGCCAATTTCCGGTTTCCCCGGATGTGGTGTAAAGCCAATAGTGGTGGGGCCGCTCCAGTGATGTCCCGTGAATGACTTTAATGCACGGGGTAGAAACTGCCAATTTACTCTTCCCACAGTGCACCCTTATCCTTGGCCATGTATGCTGCATGCATCGTGCGGTGTAGGTAATGGAGGCGTGTGGCGCAGGAGAGTGCCAAGGCGAGGGCCCGTTCGTCTTGAATTGGCGGAGGAGGACGGTGGCCGCCTGTTGATGGAGTAGCTGCTCTCCCCGCCTAGCCTATAAAAGGGAGGGGCGGAGGAGGGCGGAGTGATCCATCTTTGCATTCCTCCTCTTCTTATCTTTTGCTTCTGCTGGCTATGTCAAAGAGAGGGGTCTGGGGCCAGCCCCTGGGCTCCTGCTTGGAGCTATTGTCGCCTCAAGTTGGTGTTGATGCTCGAGGAGTGGGCTTGGTCCTTGCTGTGGCAAGCTTCTTGGTTTCTTCGAGTCTCAATCGGGAGGCGGGGCTAGAGATCATTGGTAATCCCAGCACTACCCCTCCCGGAGGTCTTGGGGCTGATGTCGACGAGAGGCGCGCCTTCCTGCCCGCCGAGGAGGGAAACAACACGCTTCAAGTCGCCCGGCTATTTTGGTCGCTCGCCATCTTCCCAGGGAGGGCGCCGGACAGGGGCCTCGGCCTTCCCACAGAGTTGTGTTGATGGAGATGAAGCCTGGGGAGAAGGAGAAGACGGGAGGTAGGCCATCCAGTAGGAGCACAACCGCATTGACGCGTTCGTCTCGTACTGGCGACCTGCTGCCCGTTTGCCTAGCTCTTCCCCTCTTTTCCCAGCGCCGTCATCATTGTTTCTTCCGACTGCCGGGAGAAGGCTCATCCCCCTGGTGCTTCCGCTTCCTTTTGGGGTCTTCTAGCTGGGCTCAGGCGTCTTCCTCTGTCGGTGCCTGTGCTAGAGCCCCCTGAGGGAGTCCTGGATTAGGGGGTCCTCGGACAGCCGGACTATATACTTTGGCCGGACTGTTGGATTATGAAGATACCAGATTGAAGACTTTGTCCCGTGTCCGGGTGGGACTCTCCTTTGCATGGAAGGCAAGCTTGGCAATTCAGATATGTAGATCTCCTCCCTTGTAACCGACTATGTGTAACCCTAGCCCCCTCCGGTGTCTATATAAACCGGAGGGTTTAGTTCGTGGGACAACAACAATCAGAATCATAGGCTAGCTTCTAGGGTTTAGCCTCTACGATCTCGTGGTAGATAAACTCTTGTAATACTCATATCATCAAGATCAATCAAGCAGGACGTAGGGTATTACCTCCATCGATAGGGCCCGAACCTGGGTAAACATTGTGTCCCCTGCCTCCTGTTACCATCCGCCTTAGACGCACAGTTCGGGACTCCCTACCCGAGATCCGCTGGTTTTGACACCGACATTGGTGCTTTCATTGAGAGTTCTACTGTGTCGTCGCCATAAGGCTTGATGGCTCCTTCGATCATCAGCAATGATGCGATCCAGGGTGAGGTTTTTCTCTCTGGACAGATCTTCGTATTCGGCGGCTTTGTACTATGGGCCAACTTGCTTGTCCATCTGGAGCAGATCGAGAGCTACGCCCCTGGCCATCAGGTCAGGTTTGGAAGCTTAAACTACACTCCCCACATCCGCGGAGACTTGATCTTCGACGAATTCGAGCCCATGTCAGGTGCGCCGCACAGTCTCGACAAGCATGACTTAGCTCTGCTTTCGGACGGTGTTCAGGAGATCACACCTGTGGCTATTCTGACCTTCGATCTGGAGCAGATCGTGCCGTCCGAGGACGTGTGGATAGACCCCGCCACAGAGGCCGCACACTCAACGGCGATAGAGCCGAATACTGACTTCGGCCCCTATGAGACCTGTGTTGCCGGACCCTTGGATTCATCCCCGGCCACAGGCTCTGAACTGCATGCGTCCGTGCCTATCGAATCTGATTGGGTACCGATCATGGAGTTCACCTTCGCGGATATCTTTCAGCACTCGCCCTTGGGCGACTTGCTAAACTCATTGAAATCTCTCTCCTTGTCAGGAGACCCTTGGCCGAACTATGTCCGGCTTGAGTGGGAAGCGGACGACGAAGAAACTCATTCCCCACCCACCACCCACTTAATAGCCACTGTCGACGACTTAACCGACATGCTTGATTTTGGCTCCGAAGACATCGACGGTATGGACGACGATGTAGAAGAGCAGGAACCACCGCCCACAGGGCGCTGGACCGCCACCTCATCATATGATATACACATGGTGGACACCCCCAAAGAAAGCGATGGCAATAAGGCAATAGAGGATAATCCCCCCCGAGAAGCAATCTAAGCACCGACGTCAATGACGCCGCTCTTAGCCCCGTCATAGCAAAACCGGCGATACCGGCACAAGAGACAATAACGCCGCGGATAGCTCCGAAGACGAATACAATCCCCTCCAGCCAGGCCTCAAGCGGGAGGATGGGCAAGCTAGCCCTAAGGAACAGGCAGCAGACGGAGAATCAGAGGATGACAATTACATGGCTCTCTCCGAAGGCGAGGTGAGCCTCGGCGACGACCAATTTATCGTGCCTGAGGATCCCGCTGAACAGGAGCGCTTCAAGCACTGGCATATAGCCACAGCAAAAGGCCTGAAGAAAAAGCAATAACAGTTTCAAGCTGAACCAGATCTGCTAGCGGATAGATGGACCAAGGTCCTGGCAGCCGAGGAATACGAACTCGAACGACCAACCAAAAGTTACCCAAAGCGCAGGTTGCTACCCCAACTCGAGGAGGAAGCATTAAAGCCTATGCTCCCAGCGTATGATGTGGCTAACCGACCACCTCGTGGCCGAGACAAAGCGGCATATTAGGCTGAAGTCCAGCTCGCACCCCGTCGCCAGTAAATTAAAAACACAAAGGCCTGGGGCAACACGCAGGACCAGCGAGACGTATTGGAAAACAAAGCAGGACTTATAAGATCGGTCTATGGATCACGGGGCGTGCCCCAACGCGTGACGATGACCGTCATGCCGGATACACTAAAAACAAATCTGGCCAGGCCAAATACAGCAGACAAGACTCATATGAACTGCGTCTTGATATAGCCTAGCATAGAGGCGCCGCACACCCCCTATGCTTCACTGATGAAGTAATGGATCACGAGTTCCCAGAAGGTTTTAAACCCATGAATATCGAATCATATGATGGCACAACAGACCCCGCTGTATGGATCGAAGATTTCCTCCTCCATATCCACATGGCCTGCGGTGACGATCTACATGCCATCAAGTACCTTCCATTAAAACTCAAAGGCCCTGCTCGGCATTGGCTCAATAGCCTACCGTCATACTCCATTGGCAGTTGGGGGGATTTGGAAGATGCATTACTTGACAACTTCCAGGGCACTTATGTGCGACCACCAGATGCCGATGACTTGAGTCACATAACCCAACAGCCAGGGGAATCAGCCAGGAAATTTTGGACTCGATTTCTAACTAAAAAGAACCAAATTGTCGACTGTCCGGATGCCGAGGCCTTAGCGGCATTTAAGCATAATATCCATGACGAGTGGCTCGCCCGACACCTCCGCCAAGAAAGGCTGAAATCCATGGCAGGCCTTACGACACTCATGACCCACTTTTGTGCGGGCGTGGATAGTTGGCTGGCTCGCAGCAACAACACATCAAGAAACCCTGGCAATTCAGATGCCAAAGATAGCAACGGTAGGCCACATCGTAACAGGCACAAGCACCGCAACAATGGCGACAAAAACGAAGACACGTTAGTTAATGCCGGATTCAGTGGCTCTAAATCCGATCAGCGGGAAAAGCAGTTCAAAAGAAGCAATCCGGGACCGTCGAACTTGGACTGCATACTCGATCGCTTGTGTCAAATTCACGGCACCCCCGATAAACCAGCCAACCACACCAACAGGGAATGTTGGGTCTTCAAACAGGCCGACAAGTTGAATGCCGAAAATAAGGAAAAGGGGATGCATAGCGACGACCAGGAGGAGCCCCGGCCGCTGAACACAGGAGGGCAGAAGAAATTTCCTCCACAAGTGAAAATGGAAAACAAGATATATGCAACCCATATTCCCAAGAGGGAATGGAAGCATGCACTAAGGGACGTCTATGCGTTCGAGCCAGTTGCCCCAAAGTTCAACCCATGGTCTTCTTGTCCGATCACCTTCGATCGCATGGACCACCCCACCAGTATCCATCATGGCGGTTCAGCCACATTGGTCCTTGACCCCATCATTGACGGATTTCACCTCACTCGGGTCCTTATGGACGGTGGCAGCATCCTGAACCTGCTCTATCAGGATACAGTGTGCAAAATGGGTATTGACCCCTCAAGGATCAAACCCACCAAAACAACCTTTAAAGGTGTCATCCCACGTGTAGAGGCCTATTGCATGGGCTCAATCACGCTGGAAGTGGTCTTCGAATCTCTGGATAACTTCTGAAGCGAGGAATTAATCTTCGATATCGTCCCCTTTTGCATCGGCTATCACGCACTGCTCGGACAAATTGCATTTGCCAGATTCAATGCGGTACCGCATTATGCATACCTCAAGCTCAAAATGCCAGGACCTCGCGGGGTTATAACAGTTAATGGAAACACAAAGCGCTCACTCCGCACGGACGAACACACCGCGGCCATCGCAGCAGAAGCGCAAAGCAGCCTTATGAGGCAAGCCGCCAATTCAGCGAAAAAGACCCCGGACACCTTCAAGCGAGTCCGGAGTACCCTGCAAGAGGATCGCCAGGCACGTTTAGAGCTCACCTAGCAGTTCGGCCTCCGTCCTAGTCCCATTCAAGCGGCGAAATTAGTGTCGCGCGTACATAATTACGCACTCAAGGTACCATGGGCATAGGCGGAGGCACGGCCACGACACAACCCACAATGCGGCTCAACCGCTTTAGGGCCCGTATACCTTTAACATTTTGTTCCTTTCAGGCCCCTCCTCTCCAAAGGCCATCTCCGGTAGTCCAATTATCGGACCCGTTACGGGAAGAAAATACCAAGGAAGCAATAAGCTTTGACGTACAAGGGAATCCCTAGGTGGTCTCTGATAACGATTGAGGGAGTCCTGGATTAGGGGGTGTTTGAATAGCCGGACTATACCTTCAGCCGGACTCCTGGATTATGAAGATACAAGATTGAAGACTTCGTCCCGTGTCCGGAAGGGACTTTCCTTGGCGTCGAAGGCAAGCTTGGCGATACGGATATGTAGATATCCTACCATTGTAACCAACTTTGTGTAACCCTAACCCTCTCCGGTGTCTATATAAACCGGAGGGTTTTAGTCCGTAGGACATACACATCAACAATCATACCATAGCTCTAGGGTTTAGCCTCCTCGATCTCTTGGTAGATCAACTCTTGTACTACCCATATCATCAATATTAATCAAGCAGGACGTAGGGTTTCACCTCCATCGAGAGGGCCCGAACCTGGGTAAAACTTCGTGTCCCTCGCCTCCTGTTACCATACGGCCTAGACGCACAGTCCGGGACCCCCTACCCGAGATCCGCCGGTTTTGACACCGACATTGTGCTTTCATTGAGAGTTCCTCTGTGTCGTCGCCATCAGGCTCGATGGCTCCTACGATCATCAATAGCGATGCAGTCCAGGGTGAGGCCTTCCTCCCCGGACAGATCTTCGTTTTCGGCGGCTTCGCACTGCGGGCCAATTCGCTTGGCCGCCTGGAGCAGATCGAAAGCTACGCCCCCGGCCATCAGGTCAGATTTGGAAGTTTAAACTACACGGCTGACATCCGCGGGGACTTCATCTTCGACGGATTCGAGCCACTGCCGAGTGCGCCGCACTATCACGACGAGCATGATTTAGCTCTGCCGCCGAACAGTTCCCCGAAGGCCGCGCCCGCATCAGCTCCGACCCTTAATTTGGAGCCAACTGCGCCGATCGAGGATGGGCGGTTGGACGCCACCTCGGGGGCTGCGACCCCAATGGCGATTGAGCCAAAAACCAGCCCCGTACTCTGCGAGACTCGTGACTCCAAGGAGCCGGACTCCTCTCCGGGCTCTGAACCCTCCGCACCCCTGGCAATCGAATCCGATTGGGCACCGATCATGGAGTTCACTGCCGCGGACATCTTTCAGCACTCGCCTTTCGGCGATATCCTGAAGTCACCGAAGTCTCTCTCTTTATCAGGAGAGCCCTGGCCGGACTACGGTCAGCAAGGTTGGGGTACGGACGATGAAGAAATTCAAAGCCCACCCACCACCCACGTTGTAGCCACTGTCGACGACTTAACCGACATGCTCGACTTCGACTCTGAAGACATCAACGGTATGGACGCCGATGAAGGAGATGATGAAGAACCAGCGCCTACTAGAACCTGGAAAGCCACCTCGTCATATGGCATATACATGGTGGACACCCCAAAAGAGGGAGATGGCGATGGAACAGCGGAGGATGACCCCTCCAAGAAATAGCCTAAGCGCCGGCATCAGCGGCGCCGCTCAAAATCCCGCCAAAACAAACACGGTGATTCCAGCACGAGAGATAATAATACTCTGGAAAGCACCGAAGAAAACCCCCTCCAGCAAGATTTGGCACAGGAGGATGGAGAAACCAGCCCTCATGAGAGAGCGGCAAATAGAGAGGTCGAGGACGATAATTATATGCCTCCCTCCGAAGACGAGGCAAGCCTCGACGACGACGAATTCGTCGTGCCAGAGGATCCCGTCGAGCAAGAGCGTTTTCAATGCAGGCTTATGGCCACGGCAAGAAGCCTCAAGAAAAAACAACAACAGCTTAGAGCTGATCAAGATTTTCTGGTCGACAGATGGACCGAAGTTCTTGTGGCCGAAGAGCATAAACTCGAACGCCCCTCCAAGAGCTACCCAAAGCGCAGGTTGCTACCCCGATTAGAGGAGGAAGCACTTGATGCGGCCGACCGGCCACCTCGTGGCCACGACAGAGAGGCCTCCCGGCCCTCTACTCAAGCTGCACCCCGTACCAAGGCACGGGAATATGCGCCGGACTTACGAGACATGTTGGAGGACAAGGCAAGGCAAACACGCTCGATCTACGTATCGCGTGGGCGCCCCACGGCTTGAGACAGTAACCTTCACGCCGACCACAAATTCGGCAGGGCCGAACACAGCTCATTGGAGCTACGTCATGATATCGCCCAGTACAGAGGCGCCGCACACCCACTATGCTTTACAGACAAAATAATGGATCATCAAATCCCCGAGGGTTTCAAACCCGTAAACATCGAATCATATGATGGCACAACAGATCCTGCGGTATGGATCGAGGATTATCTCCTTCATATCCACATGGCCCGCGGCGATGATTTCCATGCCATCAAATACCTCCCACTCAAGCTTAAAGGACCAGCTCGGCATTGGCTTAACATCTTGCCAATAGGATCAATCAGTTGTTGGGAGGACCTGGAAGCCGCATTCCTCGACAATTTCCAGGGCACTTATGTGCGACCCCCAGACGCCGATGACCTAAGTCACGTAATTCAGCAGCCAGAGGAATCGGCCAGGCAATTCTGGAGACGGTTCCTAACAAAGAAAAATCAAATAGTCGACTGTCCGGACGCTGAGGCCCTAGCAGCCTTCAAGCACAATATCCGTGACGAGTGGCTGGCCTGGCACCTTGGACAGGAAAAGCTGAAATCTATCGCAACACTCACGACACTCATGACCCGCTTTTGCGCGGGAGAAGACAGCTGGCTTGCTCGTAGCAACAATATGACCAAAAACCCTGGTAATTCGGACACCAGGGACAATATTGGCAGGTCGCGTCGCAACAAGCAGAAGCGCCGCCTTAACGGCGACAATGCTGAGGATACAACAGTTAATGCCGGAATCAGTGGCTCTAAATTCGGTCAGCGAAAAAAGCCATTCAAAAGGAATCCTAGGGGCCCGTCCAGTTTGGACCGAATACTCGACCGCTTGTGCCAGATACATGGCACCCCCGAAAAGCCGGCCAACCATACTAACAGGGATTGTTGGGTGTTCAAGCAGGCAGGCAAGTTAAACGCCGAAAATGAAGACAAGGGGCTGCATAGCGATGATGACGAGGAGCCCCGACCGCCGAACAACAGTGGACAGAAGGGTTTTCCCCCACAAGTGCGGACGGTGAACATGATATACGCAACCCACGTCCCCAAAAGGGAGCGGAAGCGCGCGTTAAGGGACGTATACGCGGTAGAGCCAGTCGCCCCAAAGTTCAACCCATGGTCCTCCTGCCCGATCACCTTTGATCGAAGGGACCATCCCACTAGCATCCGTCATGGCGGATTCGCCGCATTGGTCCTAGACCCAATCATCTCACTAGAGTCCTTATGGATGGCGGCAGCAGCCTGAACCTACTTTACCAGGATACAGTGCGGAAAATGGGCATAGATCCCTCGAGGATTAAGCCCACCAAAACGACCTTTAAAGGCGTAATACCAGGTGTAGAGGCCAACTGTACAGGCTCAGTTACACTTGAAGTGGTCTTTGGATCTCTAGATAATTTCCGAAGCGAGGAGTTAATCTCCGACATAGTCCATTTCGCAGTGGTTATCACGCACTGCTCGGGCGAACCGCATTCGCTAAGTTCAATGTGGTACCACACTACGCATACCTTAAACTCAAGATGTCACGCCCTCGAGGAGTAATTACAGTCAATGGAAACACCGAACGCTCCCTCCGAACAGAGGAGCACACGGCGGCCCTTGCAGCGGAAGTACAAAGCAGCCTCTCCAAGAAGTTCTCCAGTCCGGCCACTAAACGATCGGACACCGTCAAGCGCGCCCGGCGTAACCTACAACAAGACCGCCTGGCACGATCCGAGCAGGCATAGCAATGCGGTACCAACCCCAACCCTCGCAAAAAGGCGACGCCAGTACTTCGCGTCCATAACTACGGCCTAGAGATACCATGGGTACAGGGGGAGGGGCACCATCATGGCACGCCAAAAAATACGGCTTAAACTGTACCAGGGGCTGCCGATTTTTTTATTTTTCTCTTACTTTCAGGACTCCATCCTTCGGAAGGCCTGTTCGGCAGTTCAATTGCCGCACAAACGATGCAAGAACCAGGGAAGCAGACAAGCCACGCCGCAGTACGGAACTCCCAGGTGGTCTCTATCACGAGCAGTATACCTGTTCCGCTTACTATTCCGCAGCTTGCCCCTGGAACGGACATGTTAACTCGTCCAACCTTCCACTTATCGCATTATTTGTATCGTTCTGCTTTGATCGCAGCCCTTTTTAATAAACAATGCATAGCTTTCGTCTATTTTTGCATTACCTTTTTTCTTTTTATGTATGTTCCTTAACGACATGTTGCACCCGTACACGTTGGTACGGCCAAAATACGCTAGGGGCTTTAGTACCCCTCAATATGGTGTGAGAAGTCCGAACACTTTAACAAGTGCGGCACCCCGAACTTATAGCATTATATGCATCGTCTCCGAATCATTTCATGGGTCAATAGTTGGGTTTGCCCGGCTCCTATGTTTTGATGCCTTACGTTCCGCTATATCGGCTAAGGTAGCACTAGGAGAACCACTGCGATTGTGCCCCAGTTGAGCTGGGTCGAGCACCTCAGTGGAGAAAGCTAAAACTGATTGTCATGATGAAGCGAGAGCTGGTCGCTGTTCGAGAGGTTTTTCGAGTCCCTAAAGACTTATGCCACTTAGGGCGAGGAGCCAGCTCTGTCCGGCCAAGGCATGGATAGTGCCCCGAACTCGGTCTTCCGAATACCAGGGGCTTCGCCGAAATTTAAAATTATAGAATTCTATGGCTAAGTGAGAGTGTTCACGCATTATAGTCCGATTGCCTTGTTCGTTGGGCTGAGCGCCTCCCTCGAAGGACCCAAACATGCGAAAAAGGCGCTCAGGTTTATCCCCGAACACCCCAGCACTAGCGGCACGGGGGCAGAAGCCGACGACTCGCCATCTCTCAGAATTGATAAACAGCCGCACAGAAGGTAATATTTTAAATTCCAATAGCATTGCTTAGCGCATATAAACAAGTTTTCAGCGCACAGGACAAAACGAGCAAGTTTCACTCAAAAATTACATCCCTAGAACATTCATCCGCCACAAGGAGGGCACCCTTCAGAACATCCTTATAGTAATTCTCGGGCTTGCGATGCTCTTTCCCCGGCGGTGGCTCGTCCTTCACCAGCTTCTCAGCATCCAGCTTGCCCCAGTGCACCTTCGCATGGGCAAGGGCCCTACGGGCACCTTCAATGCAGACGGAGCGCTTGATGACTTCGAGCCTTGGACAGGCCTCCACCAACCGCCGCACCAGCCCGAAATAGCTCCCAGGCAGAGCCCCTCCAGGCCACAGCCGAACAATGAGGCCCTTCATGACCTGTTCGGCCGCCTTGTGGAGCTTGACCAGTTGCTTCAGCTGGTCGCTCAGGGGCACGGGGTGTCTGTCCTCAGTATACTGAGACCAGAACACCTTCTCTATCGAGCTGCCCTCCTCGACTCGGTAGAATGCGGCGGCATCGGATACACTCCGGGGAAGATCTATGAACGCTCCTGGAGAGCTCTGGATTCGGGTAAGTAACAAGTAACTCACGTTTATGTGTTTGCTTTGCATAAAGAATGCCTTACCCACCGCTATCTTCTTCACCTCATCCAACTCCTGGAGGGTCTTCTGGTATTCGGCCTTGGCAGACTTGGCGTTTTCAATAGCCACCGCGAGCTCGAACACTCGCGTCTTTGAGTCAAGCTCCAAACTCTCATGTTTTTCCATGAGAGCCTGGAGCTCTGGCCGCACCTTGCCAACCTCGGCCTCATACTTCTCCCGCTCGGTGCGCTCCGAGGCCGCCCTCTTCTCGGCCTCGACCAGCGCCTGCTTAAGGGTCGCCACTTCAGACGTGGCCCCTAAAATAGCCATGATAATCCTGTCATTCTTTGCAATTGCACCTTTTTATATATATTTAAAAACATGGTATTTCTTACCTTCATTGTCCTCGAGCTGTTTCTTGGCACGCCTGAGCTCTTGCTCGGACCGCTCGAGGTTCTGCTTTAGCGTGTCCACTTCCGCAGTCAGTGCGGCGAACGCAAGCAGGGAAGCCTGCATATGCCTATTGACTCATTTTTTTAGACTCCTGCGAATTCTATTTGATCCTCTATTCGGCTTTTTTCCCGAACACCAAACAGAGCATCAGGGGCTACTATCTATGTGGTAATATTATTTACACATTCTTTACTTACCTCAAAGTCTGTCAAAAGGCTAGTACAACCTTCAGTCAGTCTGCTCTTGGCGGACTGAACCTTCAGGACCACCGCACTCATAATAGCGCGGTGCTCCTCATCGATGGAGGCGCCTTGGAGCGCCTCCAACATATTGTCCGGCGCCTCCGGTTGGACGGGGGCCGCCGGCACGGTGGACTTGCTCCTCTTGGAAGGAGGTCCTCCGCCGGACTCTGGAACCTTTGAAGGTTCCGGAGCGGTGTCCGGCCTAGAGCCGGACTTGGAGCCCTGAGGGGTTTCATCCCCTTTACTCCTGGAGTCCGGGAGGTTGCCTTGCGACGCCTCCAGGACCACCTCCTCCTAGCTTGGAACCTGTTCGGACAACACTTCGGTGTCGTCTGTAGGGCGGGGGAGGAAGCCGTCGGAAGCGAGTTCACATCCGACGAGTCCAGTGAGCCGCTCGACGACGCGTTGAGCCGGTCTTTGGGTGGGCTGCATAAACATATTCGATGTAAGGGAAAGTTGTGCAATAAACGAATACTATGAATTACTCTGGTATCAGGATACTTACAATTTTGCCAGGGGCTTGGCCCTGGGCTGCCACTCCTCTCCGTCGTCGGCGTCGGTGGAGTAGTCCGGAGGAAGGATTTTCCCCTTCTTGGACCCTCCGGCCTCCCCAGAGAGGGCGGCCTTCCTTTTCTTCTCTCCTCCCGCTGGAGGGGGAGAGCTCTCCTCTTCTTCCTCCTCGTCTTCACGGGAGGAATGCGCCTCGGAACCATCGTATGATGGATCCGACACCTCCTGGCGCCAGGCACTCTTTCGAGTCCCCGTAGCCTTTTTCGTGGCCTTCTTCTCTGGCACCACATAGGGTGCCGGAACCAGCAGCTTCGCCAAGTGAGCGTCCGCTGGGCCTTCGGGCAAAGGAGCCGGACAGTTGATCTGTCCGGACATCACCTGCCAATCCTGTCAAAGGTAAGGGAGCTTAGATCCCGCATGGAGTCAAACTATGAAAAACTGATACCCTGTAAAAGGAAAAAAACAGCTTACCGCGAGAGCGTGACGCTGCGCACTGAATCCGCGATCCTCGGTAGCGGATGCGGGAGCCTCGGCGCCTTTGAAAAGCACCTTCCAGGCATCTTCGTATGTCGTGTCAAAGAGCCTGCTCAGAGTTTGGTGCCGCGCCGGGTCGAACTCCCACAGGTTGAAGCCCGTTGTTGACACGGGAGGATCAGGCGGATGAGCATAACCTGGACTACGTTGACAAGTTTGAGCTTCTTGTCTGCCAGGGTTTGGATGCATGTTTGGAGTCCGGTCAGCTCTCCTTTTTTACCCCAAGACAGGCCCGTCTCCTTCCAGGAGGTGAGCCGCGTAGGGGGTCTAGATCGGAACTCGGGGGGGGGGGGGGCGACCCATTCGGCATCGCGCGACTCGGTGATGTAAAACCACCCCGATTGACACCCCTTCAGGGTCTCCACAAAGGAGCCCTCGAGCCATAGGACGTTGGCCATCTTGCCCACCATGGCGCCTCCACACTCCGCTTGGTTTCCGTGCACCACGTTCGGCTTGACGTTGAAAGTCTTTAGCCATAGGCCGAAATGGGGGCGTATGCGGAGGAAGGCCTCGCACACGACGATAAACGCCGAGATGTTGAGGACAAAGTTCGGGGCCAGATCGTGGAAATCCAGGCCGTAGTAAAACATGAGCCCCCGGACAAATGGGTGGAGAGGGAAGCCCAGTCCGCAGAGGAAATGGGGGAGGAGCACCACCCTCTCATGGGGCCTAGGGGTGGGGATGAGCTGCCCCTTTTCGGGGAGCCGGTACGCGATGTCATTAGACAGGTATCCGGCCTTCCTCAGCTTTTTGATGTGTCCCTCCGTGACGGATGAGACCATCCACTTGCCTCCCGCTCTGGACATGGCTGGAGGAGATTGAGGTGGGGAGTGCAGACTTGGGTGCTGGAGCTCGAGTGCGCAAGAATCGATAGGCGAAGGAGGAAGAAGGCTTAGGTGAAAAGGTGGATCCTTATCCCCTTATATAGGACGCAACTACATGTCCCCACCAGCCTGGTAAAACTCTCTTATCTCCAAGCGCTGTGATCAATGGCGTGGTTGGGTTACCCACGCCCGTATTGATGAGAATCTCGGGATAAGGGGACACGATCTCTGCTTTAACAAGACGTGCCAAGGAAACCGCCTCGCATAATGCGCGGAGGTGGGATAATGAAACGACTCGGATAAAGGCTTGGCCGTGGTGTGTCACGCTACGGAATACGTCAGCAGATTAGATTGGTGTAAATATTATTCTCTCTATGGCAATATGTGGAAACTTATTTTGCAGAGCCGGACACTATCTTTGTGTTCAAAATCTTCTATGAAGTACTTGGAGGAGGAACCCACCTTGCAATGCCGAAGACAATCTGCGCGCCGGACTCGTTGTCATTGAAGCCTGGTTCAGGGGCTACTGAGGGAGTCCTGGATTAGGGGGTGTTCGGATAGCCGGACTATACCTTCAGCCGGACTCTTGGACTATGAAGATACAAGATTGAAGACTTCGTCCCGTGTCCGGAAGGGACTTTCCTTGGTGTGGAAGGCAAGCTTGGCGATACGGATATGTAGATCTCCTACCATTGTAACCGACTTTGTTTAACCCTAACCCTCTCCGGTGTCTATATAAACCGGAGGGTTTTAGTCCGTAGGACATACACATCAACAATCATACCATACGCTAGCTTCTAGGGTTTAGCCTCCTCGATCTGGTGGTAGATCAACTGTTGTACTACCCATATCATCAATATTAATCAAGCAGGACGTAGGGTTTCATCTCCATCGAGAGGGCCTGAACCTGGGTAAAACTTCGTGTCCCTCGCCTCTTGTTACCATCCGGCCTAGACGCACAGTCCGGGACCCCCTACCCGAGATCCGCCGGTTTTGACACCGACAACGATCACTATACCTATTTTACATACCCACACGCAGCTTGCCCCTGGATAGGACATGTCAAATAGTCCTATATTTGCTTATTGCACTACTTGTATACATACGCTTAGACGTATCATTTCAATAACAATGTACATCCTTAGCTTATTATTACATTTCTTCATCCTTTTTCCTGTCTGCCTATTTAGGACAAATTGCACCCGTACGTTCTGGTACGTACAGTGCGCCAGGGGCTTCAGTGTGCCCCATAACACGGCAAGAAAAGTCTGAACACTTTCGACAGTGCGGCACCCTGAACTTATAGCATTATATGCATCAGCTCCGAATCATGTCTTGGGTCAATAGTTGGGTTCGCCCGGCTCCCATGTTTTGGTACCTTACGTTCCGCTACATCGGCTAAGGTAGCACTGGGAGAACTACTGCGATTGTGTCCCGGTTCTTCCGGACAAGCACCTCAGTAGAGAAAGCTGAAAACTGACTGTCATGATGCGGCGAGAGCTGGTCACTGTTCGAGAGGTCTCAAATCCTTAAAGATTTTTTCCGCTTCAGGCGAGGAGTCGGTCTTGTCCGACTTAGGCGTACATAGCGCCCCAAGTTCGTCCTTCCGAATACCAGGGGCTTTGCCAAAATTTAAAATTGTAGACTTCTATGGCTAAGTGAGATTGATAAAGCTTTATAGTCCGATTGCCTGGTTCGTTCTGCTGAACACCTCCTTTGAAGGACCCAAAACTGGGATAAAGCATGATCAGGTTTATCCCGAACACCTCAGTACTAGTTACATGGGGGCAGAAGCCGACGACTGGCCAACTCTCAAATTTAATAAATGGCCGCACAGAAGGTAATATTTTAAATCAAACAAGCGCTACATAGTGCATATGAACTTGGTTCACATTACAGCTTCCTCTGGAGCAGCCTAGTCAGGCAGGCTCACGAGGAGTGGAGATATCAAGGCAAGGCGAACCTCACAAGGCTCTCGTGACGTGAGCCATGACGATCGACACCAGGCGGGCGCCAGGGCACGCATCGTCCTTGTTTCCTCTTTGATGCCAAGGAAACTAGAGAAGGCGAGGAGTACTGAGGCATCAAGCAAAGGTTGCCATTTTGGTGCAACAAGACCAAGACCAGAAGGATGGCAAGACAGAGGTCATCGTGGAGCCCAAGACGGCGTCACCACCAGAGCCTTTCGCAGGCACATACCACCTTTTTTCAGGATGGCTTGTACTAGCTGTCCCCCTTCAAATTAGCCTGCCGTTGTTGGCTCCTTTCCCACACAATATTTGGGAACAGGACTAGGGCCTCTATAAGTAGGGCTAGCCACCACCATAGAAAAGGGGGACGAGGACAGCATCTTAGATCACTCTCTCACCCGCACAAGTAGGCCACGCACAAGAACACCTCAACCTCAGGAGGCTGTTCTTCCCCTTGTATTGGTCATCATCATCCCAAGAGGCAATCCACCACCACCACACTGGAGTAGGGTGTTACACCACAAAGGTGGCCCGAACCAGTATAAATCTTGTGTCTTTTTGTGCTGGAAGTTCGTCGAGTTCGTCCGCGAGATCTTAGTGAGCTAGGGCGTAGATCGGTAGGAGGGAAAGACTTCGCGCGCACCCCACTCTTCGAACCTTAAGGGTTTGCCGGAACCCCACATCCGTTATTTGGCGCGCCGGGTAGGGGTGCGCCGAAGCTTTCCTTCCATCAGTTCGTCGCTCCACCGCTCCATCGTCTCCATGGCGGACATTCGCTGCGCTCGAGCTGAGTGTCGGGCTGCTCTCACCGTCCGCGTTGCTCACACAGCTCCCATCAGTGGGTCACCACGTCATTCTCCATCCCCCGCCACCAATGCTGTCACTGGCCCGGTGGGGAATGAGCAGCAAGCGTCTTTGCTGCATCCTTCGGTGCGGCAGGACGGCCGCACCGCCACTCCATCGCTGGCCCTAGCCGGTTCTTCGTCTCACGCACACCGCGCCCCCATGAAGGCGCGGGCCGCACTCCTCACCGCAAACGAGCTCCTACGCCACCGCCCAGTCGACGACCTCTACAAGGAGTGGCTCGACCGCGTCGCCGAGCTCGTCCGCGCTGCAGGGGGCTCCCCGGCGTCGTCCCTCTCTCGGCCTCACCCTCAGCCAGCCACGGGCGACGAGGCCCGAGGCACGCCTCCACCACCCCAGCCCAAAGATGGCGCCTTGGCACCAAGGCGCGTGGTCCCGCGATGCGATCTGCCACGACCGGTGCCCACACGCGAAGAGAGAAGTTGCCAAGAAATCCCACGGTCACAAGAAGCTGCACCCACGCTTCCCGCACCGCCTCGTGAAGACCATGTGCCGCTTGCGGTGGCGCCGCACGGACCTCGACAAGACCAAGCTCCACCTCCGAGGCGGGCCCCAATAACCACGGTTGGCTGCCGCGCCTTCACCCCCGAGCTACGAAGCGTTGCCTAGCCAGGCAAGTTCAAGCCGGATCTGCCTCCTCGCTATGACATCACCGCCGACCCCGCAGAGTTCCTGAAGCTCTACGAGCTGAGCATCGAAGCGGCCAACGGCGACGAGAAAGTCATGGCGAACTGGTTTCCCATGGCTCTCAAGGATGGGGCCCGCACCTGGCTCCTGAACTTGCAGCACGGATCGATCTCCTCCTGGGACAAGATGCACGACCGCTTCGTCGCCAACTCCCAGGTTACTCGCAACCGCCCGCCGGCTGTGACCGATCTGCCCCGCATTAAGCAACAACCAGGGGAGACCCTCCATAAGTACATCCAGCGCTTCAACAATACCCGCCTCAAGATCCCCATGGTCACGGATGAGGCCATCATCTCCGCGTTCTCCGACGGCGTCCGTGATGTCAAGATGACGGAAGAGCTCGCCATCCACGAGGAGCTCTGCACGTCACAGGAGCTGTTCAACCTGGCGACCAGGTGCGCAAGAGCTGAGGAGGGGCGCCTTTCCCTCCTTGAGCTGCAAGCCGTAGGTACAAAGGAGAAGAAAGCCAAGGCCAAGAACGTGAAGCGCAAGGAAGCGGTAGTGCTAGCTGCGGAGCCCGACACCAAACGGGATAGAGATCAGCCCGGGTCATCCAAGAATAGCCGACTGTTCTGCGCATTCCACAACCTAAACACTCACAACACTAGCGACAACCAAGAGCTCTGAGCCCTACGCGAGGGACGCTACAGTCGACGCTCTGAGCACGGCGACCGGGGCTACGGCCGTGGAGGAGGACAAGGGGATGGACGCTGGGACGACCGCGGCCCGTGCCAGGAATGGCGCGACAGGCCTCGTGAGGACCGTTGACAGGACCATCCTCGCGATGGGCCCTGGAGGGACCAGCCTCGTGAGGATCGCCCCCAACGCAACACCGGTCTTCCCCCACTGCCGCCGCCAGGAAGGAACGACGACCATCATTAGGACGAGGGGGCTGGGGGCTTCCAGGAGCCGCGTGCAATCGCCTGTGTCTTGGGCGGCGCCCAGGCCCGAGCCACTCAGCGCATCTTCAAATGATTCGCTCACGAGGTGAACGCGGCGCTCCCCAAGCTCGAGGCCGCGCGCCCTCTCAAGTGGTCCTAGTGCGCCATCACTTTCAACTCAGCAGATCAGCTCAAGTGCGTGGCCACTGCCGGCGTCCTCCCGATGTTGTGTTCCCCAGTCATCAGCAATGTGCAGGTTACCAAGACTCTCATTGACAGTGGTGAAGGACTCAACATCCTGTCTGTCGACACTTTCGATAACCTCCAAGTGCCATATGAGCAGCTCCAACCTACCAAACCTTTCTCGGGAGTGACCGACGGCTCCACCACACCGATAGGGCAGGTCCGCCTACATGTCAACTTCGGCACACGCGACAACTACCGCACTGAGCTCATCGACTTTGATGTCGCGCACATCCACCTGCCGTACAACGCCATCCTTGGGTATCCGGCCCTGGTGAAGTTCATGGCGGTCACCCACCACGGCTACAACGTCCTCAAGATGCCTGGAAGTGGAGGGGTCATCACAGTCCCGTGTGAAGAGAGGGATGCGGTGTGCTCCCTCGAGTGCGCCTTCCAAGCTGCAGCAATCGACAACCCCGACAGCAGAAGTGAGGGTCCTCCGTAGGCCATCCCCAAGAAGAAGCAGCCACGCCGCGTAGGACCTCAGGAGGATGGCATCACGGCAGGAGCCTCGTCAGGATCAGCGTCCGTCCCAGGGGCGCCTCCCTCCATCGCATCAGAAGGCGCGCCCGGCACCCTCCTCGGGTAGGGCTCGGGGGCTCTGTTCTGGAGGGCTTCAGACCTTGCCCACCTCACAAGGGAGGCACTTGGGCACCACTTGGAGGCGTGCTACGTGGCACGTTTTTCCACAGGAGAACATTGGGCAAGGGGTGCCCGCCACTCAGGAGTTCATCGCCAAGACCACACAGGAACTGCAAGATGCAAGATCCATGCGCGGCGATAGCCGCTCGCAGGGCGCGGTGCATCACCCAGGCGAGGGGCCGAGCTGCATGTCTGCATCGACATTCCGGGGCTCAACAAGGCCGCGTCTTAGGAGCGCTTCTGGCCTTTACGTGTGGGCTGTTGCAGAGGCCCGCCACACAGCTATGTTCACATGCCCCTCGGCTTGCCGAGCGCGGCATTGGCCTATCAGCGCGCCATGCGGCATGACCTGGCGACTCAAGAGGCCAGGTACCGCGTTGTCCTGGTGGAAATGGAGACGGTCTTCAGGGAGCTTCGTGAGCCCCCAGAGCCTCCCGAGGCTCAGGGCTCCGGTGGCTCATGAGGAGTCATTTCTTCAACGCACGCCTTCAGCTGCACCAACTCTGCTTCGTCTACAGAACTAGGTGACATCTTCCAAGCTCGTTAAGCTGGGAGCGCCCCTTGGCTACATCATTCTCAGGCCATGTGGGTCCGCCCCTATGGCGTGTATCCCATTTGCTTATGTCTTTAGCTTACCTTGCTAGGGGCGCCCCTCGGGCTGCATCATCCCCAAGCCGCTCGGGCCGGACCCAATGACATGTATCTTCCTACATTTACCCAAGCTGATTTAACTTCACTGCTTAACCTGCCTACGGTCATCATCTGCCCGATCATCGCCTCCCACAGGGCCTCCTCATAGGCACGGCGCTGGTGCATGGGTCCGTCCCTGCCACATCGACAAACCTGAGTGGTCGAGCTCTGGCTTGCGGAACGCCCCACGCACGTCACCTCACCAGGCCCTTAGTGCCTTCATTTCATCCAGACCAACCAGCGGCAGGCTAACGGCTGTATCGACAAACCCTGTTCTTCTTGTGCCTGTTCACAGGGACCCCGTGGGAAGGATAGTAGGCGGCACCACGAGTCTCCTTTTCTCTCGTGCAATTCGCTTGCGCGTTAAAAGGGGGGCTCCTGAGCATCGCGACTCAGGAGCTCTTACTGGCTCTCCAGCCCTCACCCCCTGGCCTTGACCACGGCATCGCGACCTGGCATACCAGTGGCGGCTGACCTCACTCGAGGGCTGGGACCTGAGGACGCAAAGCACCAAGGAGAGCATGGGAGGAGGGAAACTTGTATGGGCCGGCCTTGCTATGCCGCGCAAGTTGGCGCGCATACCTAGTGCACCATCAGGAATCGTCATGAAGTTCGCAAGATAAGTCTCGTCCTCGGATCAGCTAAATGTCTGGGCCTCATGGATACTCACGCCTTACCGCAATCCCGTTGCGGCCACGTCAACTCCCTTTCTTCCCTAAACATGGCCGCTTGAGCGCTAAGGGGGACCTCCGGAGCATCGCGCCTCAGGGGCTCTTACTGGACCTCGGGTCACACACCTCCTAGCCTTGACCACGGCACGCGACCTGGCATACCAGCGATGGCTGTAGCCTGCTTGGGGACCGGGACCTGTCGGCGTAGAGCAACAAGCTATCGCGAGGAAAGAAAGGGGGAACCGAGCCTTAATGGGACACGCGTTCATCAAATCTTCATAACAGGGAAGAAAAGCACAAAAGACATTACAAACCCTTACATGCCCCCACGGGGCGCGTCATGGTTCTTTGCAGGAATCAAAAGCTAAACTGAGGAGGATCCTATCGACACACCCCATGGCAGACGCCATCGTCAACAGTGGGCCACGGGAGGCTGGCGCCAACCCCATCCAGATCAGCAGCAGTGGCGGCCGGACGCGGCAGCACTGCTCCGAGCACGGCGAGAGCTCGGGGGCACGTAGCTATCTTCGCTCGTCTCCGGAGTCTCGTAGAGCTCAGGAGAGTTGCTGGACTCCCAAGGGTTGCTGCTGCTAGAGTGGTCGCGAGCGAAGCGCGCATCAGCCTCGCGCTCCTCTCCTGAGAAGCACTCCAGGCGGCAGCCCTCGGCGTCGAAGACCTTGAAGAAGAGCGTGGAGAAACTGTCGTACTCAAGATGGATCGCGAGGGCGCCCCTCATGCGGCAGACCCGCACGATCTCGCCCCAGCCACGGGTCATGAAGATCTTGCCGGAGGGGACCGCTTCGATATTCGCTCCAGTCGCAGGAGCGCCGCAGTCGGCGTGCTGCAATCAGAGCTCGAGAGGCCCCCTCAGAGGCATCACGTCGGAGAAGAACCGCGGGAAGCAGATCCAAGAGCTTGGCGGCATCGGGGCCCACAACACCAGCTCAGGCGAGGAGTCTGCGGCGTGGATTCTGGGGGCGACGGCGCGCGTCGCCGTGGCGCGGCGACCCCAAGCGCGGCGCCGGCAGCGCTTCTCGTCGCCCCGCCCCCTGAGCCCTCGGCTTGGGCATACAGGGGTAGCGGGTACCCTGGAGGAGGCCGCTCGCACCAAGGCCTCGCCACCACCTGCATCGCCGTTTCTTCAAGGTGGTGGATCGACCTCTTCTACGGCGGGAGTTGCTCTGGGACATCCCGGGGGGCTTTCCCCTTTTCTTCAGCGGAGAACCTTCTGATAGGCGCCATTGGTGGCATAGCAAGCAATGAAGCGAGGAAGAAGAAGCATCAAGCAAGGAAGAGATGGGCGATGGGGGCTCCACCCCCCTCCCCATTTATAGTAAAAGAAGGCCAACCGGCACCTCCCACGACCGCAGGTAGTGATGGTTTCCCTTGCATGTCGCAGGGACTCATCAAGTCGTGCAGTCACTGAGGCAGCATGGGGAAGCGGAGACGCCCATGACCAATCAACCGCCACGCATCAACCAAGGCCGCAGGCTTTGGGGGCCCATGGCGCTCCGTGCTTGGCCCTTGGCTTCACCGTGAAGCCAAGTCCGAGTGCACTCTTGGGCCCGGGGGCTACTGTCGGCGTCCTGGGAATGGGGGTCCCCAGACTTGCCTGCTTGTGGCCCGCTCTGTGGCTGAGCCAGTAGGCCGTATGCCCCATCTTCGCCAACAAGGCACCCAAGACCCTCACGAGGGGCCGAGCCTCGCGAGGTGGATGACATGAGACCTCCTCTGGAGCAGCCTAGTCAGGCAGGCTCATGAGGAGCGGAGATATCAAGGCGAGGCGAACCTCACGAGGCTCTCGCGACGTGAGCCATGACGATCGACACCAGGCGGGTGCCAGCACGTAACGTCCTTGTTTCCTCTTTGATGTAAAGGAAACAAGTGCAGGCAAGGAGTACCGAGGCATCCGGCAAAGGTTGCCATTTTGGTGCAACAAGACCAAGACCAGAAGGGCGGCAAGACGGAGGTCATCGTGGAGCCCAAGACGGCATCACCACTAGATCCTTTCGCAGGCGCAGACCACCTTTTGTCAGGATGGCTTGTACTAGTTGTCCCCTTCAAATTAGCCCGCCGTTGTTGCCTCCCTTCCCGCTTAATATTTGGGAAGAGGACCAGGGCCTCTATAAGTAGGGCTAGCCACCACCATAGAAAAGGGGGCGAGGACGAGAGGACGGCATCTTAGATCACTCTCTCACCCGCACAAGTTAGCCACACACAAGAACACCTCAACCTCAGGAGGCTGTTCTTCCCCTTGTATTGTTCATCATCAACCCAAGAGGCAATCCACCACCACCACACTGGAGTAGGGTGTCACAGCACAATGGTGGCCCGAACCAGTATAAATCTTGTGTCTTTCTGTGTTGCGAGTTCATCCACGAGATCTTAGCGAGCTAGGGCGTAGATCAGTAGGAGGGAAAGACTTCGCGCACACCCTAGTGTTCGAACCTTAAGGGTTTGCCGGAACCCCACATCCGACAGGTAGATCTGCCAATGCTCCTCGAGAACTCCGAATTCTGGTAAGTAAAAGGAAAGTTTCCTTCACATGCTTGCTTTGCATAATGAATGCCTTACCCGCCGCTATCTTCTTGACCACCTCAATTTCCTGGAGGGCCTTTTGGGCTTCAGCCTTGGCATTTTGCCTGTTCTCGAGGGCCTTCGCAAGCTGGGACCCTTGTGTCTTAGAGTCACGCTCCAAGGACTCATACTTCTTGACGAACTCCTGGAGCTCTTGCTGAACCTCGCCAACTCGGGCCTCTTGCTTCTCGCGCTCGGCGCACTCCTTGGCCGCTTTGCTTTCGGCCTCGGACAGCGCCTTCCTCAGGGCTGCCACCTTGGTCGTGGCCCCTAGCAAAATTCATGACAATCCTATGATCCAATGACAAGTTTACTTTTTCTTTATCAATTAACAGACGAGGTATCACTTACCTTTGTTCTCTTCGACCTGCCTCTTGGTAAGGCCGAGCTCTTCCTCGGACCGCTCAAGGTCCCGCTTCGGTGCGGAGACCTCCGCCGTGTGAGCGGCAGCGGCCAGTAGTGAAGCCTGCTTATTCACATAGACATATTCTGATTAGACTCCTGTGGTTGTCATTTGATCCTCTATTCGGTTTTTCTTCCGAACACCAAACAGAGCATCAGGGGCTACTGTCTATGCTATAACATTTTCTCATAATTTGATTACTTACCTCAAAGCCTGTTAGGAGGCTGGCACAGGCTTCAGTCAGTCCGCTTTTGGCGTACTGAATCTTCTTGACCACTGCACTCATGATAGTGCGGTGCTCTTCGTCAATGGAAGCGTCGCGAAGCGGTTCCAGCAAATTTGTCTGATGACCCTTGATGGACAGAGGCCATCAGCACCGACTTGCTGTCCCCGACGTTAGAACCCATGGGAGTCTTGCCCCTCGTACGCCCAGCGTTCGGAATGTCTACTTGGGGCGCTTACGAAACTGTCTCCCCTTGGTTCGGTACCCTTTGAGATAGCACCTCGACGTCGTTTGTAAGGCGGGGGAGGAGGCGGTCGGGAGTGAATCGCTATTCATCTCCTATAGGCCCAAAGAGTCATCCGAAGAGGATACATCAATATGGGCTTTGGATGGTGAGGGAGTCCTGGATTAGGGGATGTTCAGATAGCCGAACTATACCTTCAGCCAGACTCCTGGACTATGAAGATACAAGATTGAAGACTCCGTCCTGTGTCCGGAAGGGACTTTCCTTAGCGCGGAAGGCAAGCTTGGAGATACAGATGTTCAGATCTCCTACCATTGTAACCGACTTTATGTAACCCTAACCCTCTCTGGTGTCTATATAAACCGGAGGGTTTTAGTCCGTAGGACAACATACACATCAACAATCATACCATAGGCTAGCTTCTAGGGTTTAGCCTCTTTGATCTCGTGGTAGACCTACTCTTGTACTACCCATATCATCAATATTAATCAAGCAGGACGTAGGGTTTTACCTCCATCGAGAGGGCCCGAACCTGGGTAAAACTTCGTGTCCCTTGCCTCCTGTTACCATCCGGCCTAGACGCACAGTTCGGGACCCCCTACCCGAGATCCGCCGGTTTTGACACCGACATTGGTGCTTTCATTGAGAGTTCCTCTGTGCCGTCACCGTCAGGCCCGATGGCTCCTACGATCATCAATGGCGATGCAGTCCAGGGTGAGACCTTCCTCCCCGGAAAGATCTTTTTCTTTGGTGGCTTCGCACTGCGGGCCAATTCACTTGGCCATCTAGAGCAGATCGAAAGCTATGCCCCTGGCCGTCAGGTCAGATTCGGAAGTTTAAACTACACGGCCGACATCCGTGGGGACCTGATCTTCGACGGATTCGAACCACTGCCGAGCATGCCGCACTGTCACGACGAGCATGATCTAGCTCTGCCACCGAACAGTGCCCTGGAGGCCGCACCCACATTGGCTCTGACCCTTAGTTCGGAGCCAACCGCGCCGATCAAGGATGGGCGGTTGGACGCCACCTCGGGGGCTGTGATCCCAACGACGGTTGAGCCGAACACCAGCCCCGTACTCTGCAAGACTCGTGACTCCATGGAGCCGGATTCTTCTCCGGACTCCGAACCCTCCGCGCCCCTGCCGATCAAATCCGATTGGGCGCCGATCATGGAGTTCACGGCTGTGGATGTCTTTCAGCACTCGCCTTTCGGCGATATCCTGAAGTCACTGAAGTCTCTCTCTTTATCAGAAGAGCCCTGGTCGGACTACGGTCAGCAAGGTTGGGGTACGGACGATGAAGAAATTCGAAACCCACCCACCACCCACTTTGTAGCGACTATCGACGACTTAACCGACATGCTCGACTTCGACTCCGAAGACATTGACGGTATGGACACCGATGAAGGAGATGATGAAGAACCAGCGCCTACTAGGCCCTGGAAAGCCACCTCGTCATATGCCATATACATGGTGGACACCCCAAAAGAGGGAGATGGCGATGGAACAGCGGAGGATGACCCCTCCAAGAAACAGCAAAAGTGTCGGTGTCAGCGGCGCCGCTCAAAATCCCGCCAACACAAAAACGGTGATTCCAGCACGGGAGATAATAATACTCCGGAAAGTGCCGAAGAAAACCCCCTCCAGCAAGGTTTAGCATAGGAGGATGGAGAAACCAGCCCTCATGAGAGAGCGGCAGACAAAGAGGTCGAGGACGATAATTATATGCCTCCCTCCGAAGACGAGGCAAGCCTCGACGACAATGAATTCGTCGTGCCAGCGGATCCCATTGAGCAAAAGCGTTTCCAAAGCAGGCTTATGGCACGGCAAGAAGCCTCAAGAAAAAACAGCAACAGCTTAGAGCTGATCAAGATTTGTTGGTTGACAGATGGACTGAAGTCCTTGCGGCCGAAGAGCATAAACTCGAACGCCCCTCCAAGAGTTACCCAAAGCGTAGGTTGCTACCCCGATTAGAGGAGGAAGCACTTGATGTGGCCGAACGGCCACCTCGTGGCCGCGACAGAGAGGCCTCCCGGCCCTCCACTCAAGCCACACCCCGTACCAAGGCACGAGAATATGCGACGGACTTACGAGACACGTTGGAGGACAAGGCAAGGCAAACACGATCGATCTACGGACCGCGTGGGCACCCCACGGCTCGAGACGGTAACTGTCACGCCGGCCACAAATTCGGCAGGGCCGAACACAATAGACAAAGCTCATTGGAGCTATGTCATCATATCGCCCAGTACAGAGGCGCCGCACACCCACTGTGCTTTACAGACGAAATAATGGACCATCAAATCCCCGAGGGTTTTAAACCCGTAAACATCGGATCACATGATGGCACAACAGACCCTGCGGTATGGATCGAAGATTATCTCCTCCATATCCACATGGCCCGCGACGACGATTTTCACGCCATCAAATACCTCCCACTCAAGCTTAAAGGACTAGCTTGACATTGGCTCAACAGCTTGCCCACAGGATCAATCAGTTGTTGGGAGGACCTGGAAGCCGCATTCCTCGACAATTTCCAGGGCACTTATGTGCGACCCCTAGATGCCGATGACCTAAGTCACGTAATTCAGCAGCCAGAGGAATCAGCCAGGCAATTCTGGACACGGTTCCTAACAAAGAAAAATCAAATAGTCGACTGTCCGGACGCTGAGGCCCTAGCAGCCTTCAAGCACAATATCCGTGACGAGTGGCTAGTCCGGCACCTCGGACAGGAAAAGCCGAAATCTATGGCAGCACTCATGACACTCATGACCCGCTTTTGCACGGGAGAAGATAGCTAGCTTGCTCGTAGCAACAATATGACCAAGAACCCTGGTAGTTCGGACACCAGGGACATTAGTGGCAGGTCGCGTCGCAACAAGCAGAAGCGCCGCATTGACGGCGACAATGCTGAGGATACGGCAGTTAATGCCGGATTCAGAGGCTCTAAACCCGGTCAGTGGAAAAAGCCATTCAAAAGGAATCCTAGGGGCCCGTCTAGCTTGGACCGAATACTCGACCCCTTGTGCCAAATACATGGCACCCCCGAAAAGCCGGCCAATCACACCAACAGGGACTGTTGGGTGTTCAAGCAGGCAGGCAAGTTAAGCGTCGACAATGAAGACAAGGGGTTGCATAGCGATGACGACGAGGAGCCCCGGCCGCCAAACAACAATGGACAGAAGGGTTTTCCCCCACAAGTGCGGACGGTGAACATGATATACGCCACCCACGTCCCCAAAAGGGAGAGGAAGCGTGCGTTAAGGGACGTATACGCGGTAGAGCCAGTCGCCCCAAAGTTCAACCCATGGTCCTCCTGCCCAATCACCTTTGATCGAAGAGACCATCCCACTAGCATCCGTCATGGCGGATTTGCCGCATTGGTTCTAGACCATATTATTGAAGGATTTCATCTCACTAGAGTCCTCATGGACGGCGGCAGCAGCCTGAACCTGCTTTACCAGGATACAGTGCGAAAAATGGGCATCGATCCCTCGAGGATTAAGCCCACCAAAACGACCTTTAAAGGCGTAATACCAGGTGTAGAGGCCAACTGTACAGGCTCAGTCACACTTGAAGTGGTCTTCGGATCCCCGAATAGTTTCCGAAGCGAGGAATTGATCTTCGACATAGTCCCATTCAGCAGTGGCTATCATGCACTGCTCGGACGAACCTCATTTGCCAAATTCAATGCGGTACCGCACTACGCATACCTTAAGCTCAAGATGCCAGGCCCTCATGGAGTAATTACGGTCAATGGAAACACCGAACGCTCCCTCCGAACGGAGGAGCACACGGCAGCCCTTGCAGAGGAAGTACAAAGCAGCCTCTCTAGACAGTTCTCCATTCCGGCCATTAAACGTCCTGACACCGTCAAGCGCGCCCGGAGTAACCTACAACAAGACCGCCTGGCACGTTCCAAGCAGGCGTAGCAATGCGGCCCCAACCCCAACCCTCACAAAAAGGCGACGCCAGTACTTCATGTACATAACTACGCTCTAGAAATACCATGGGCATAGGGGGAGGGGCATCATCACGGCACGCCCAAAACACGGCTTAAACCACACCAGGGGCTGCCAATTTTTTACTTTTCTCTTACTTCCAGGACTCTACTCTTCGGAAGGCCTGTTCGGCAGTTCAATTTTCGCACAAACGATGCAAGAACCAGGGAAGAAGACAAGCCATGCCACATTACGAAAATCCCAGGTGGTCTCTATCACGAGCAGTATACATGTTTCGCATACTATTCCGCAGCTTGCCCCTGGAGCAGACATGTTAAATAGTCCAACTTTTCGTTTATCGCATTACTTGTATCGTTCTGCTTTGATCGCAGCTATTTTTAATAAACAATGCATAGCTTTTCTCTATTTTTGCATTATCTTTTTATAAATAAATGTTCCTTAACGACATGTTGCACTCGTACAACTTGGTACGGCCAAAATACGCCAGGGGCTTTTAACACCCCTCAATATGGTGTGAGAAGTCCGAACACTTTCACAAGTGCGGCACCCCGAACTTATAGCATTATATGCATCGGCTCCGAATCATGTCTTGGGTCAATAGTTGGGTTTGCCCGGCTCCTATGTTTTGGTGCCTTACGTTCCGCTATATCGGCTAAGGTAGCACTAGGAGCACCACTGCGATTGTGCCCCAGTTGAGCTGGGCCGAGCACCTCAGTGGAGAAAGCTAAAACTGACTGTCATGATGAAGCGAGAGCCGGTCGCTGTTCGAGAGGTTTTTTCGAGTCCCTAAAGACTAATGCCGCTTAGGGCGAGGAGTCGGCTCTATCCGGCCAAGGCGTGGATAGCGCCCCGAACTCGGTCTTCCGAATACTAGGGGCTTCGCCGAAATTTAAAATTATAGAATTCTATGGCTAAGTGAGAGTGTTCACGCATTATAGTCCGATTGCCTCGTTCGTTGGGCTGAGCGCCTCCATCGAAGGACCCAAATATGGGAAAAAGAGCGCCCAGGTTTATCCCCGAACACCCCAGCACTAGCGGCAAGGGGGCAGAAGCCCACGACTCGCCATCTCTCAGTATTGATAAACAGCCGCACAGAAGGTAATATTTTAAATTCAGGCAGCATTGCTCAGCGCATATGAACAAGTTTTCAGCGCACAGGACAAAAACGAGTGAGTTTTACTCAAAAATTACATCCCTAGTACATTCATCCGCCACAAGGCGGGCACCCTTCAGAACATCCTTATAGTAATTTTCGGGCTTGCGATGCTCTTTCCCCGCTAGTGGCCCGTCCTTCACAAGCTTCTCCGCATCCAGCCTGCCCCAGTGCACCTTAGCACGGGCAAAGGCCCTACGGGCACCTTCAATACAGACGGAGCGCTTGATGACTTCGAGCCTTGGACAGGCCTCCACCAGCTGCCGCACCAGCTCGAAATAGCTCCCAGGCAGAGCCTCTCCAGGCCACAGCCGAACTAGGAGGCCCTTCATGGCCTATTCGGCCGCCTTGTGGAGCTCGACCAGTTGCTTCAGCTAGTCGCTCAGGGGCACGGGGTGTCCGGCCTCATCATACTGAGACCAGAACACCTTCTCCGTCGAGCTGCCCTCCTCGACTCGATAGAATGCGGCGGCATCGGATACACTCCGAGGAAGATCTGCAAATGCCCCTGAAGAGCTCCGGATTCGGGTAAGTATCAAGTAACTCATGTTTATGTGTTTACTTTGCATAAAGAATGCCTTACCCGCCGCTATCTTCTTCACCTCATCCAACTCCTGGAGGGTCTTCTGGGATTCGGTCTTGGCAGACTTGGCATTTTCAATAGCCGCCGCGAGCTCGGACGCTCGCGTCTTCGAGTCAAGCTCCAAACTCTCATGTTTCTTCATGAGAACCTGGAGCTCTTGCTGCACCTTGCCAACCTCGGCCTCATACCTCTCCCGCTCGGTGCGCTCCGCGGCCGCACTCTTCTCGGCCTCGAGCAGCACTTGCTTAAGGGTCGCCACCTCAGATGTGGCCCCTATAATAGCCATGTTAATCCTGTCATTTCTTGCAATTTCACCTTTTTTATATATACATATTCAACCAAGGTATTTCTTACCTTCCTTCTCCTCGAGCTACTTCTTCGCACGCCCGAGCTCTTGCTCGGACTTCTTCAGGCTCTGCTTCAGCATGTCTACTTCCGCAGTCAGTACGGCGGACGCCAGCAGAGAAGCCTGCATATGCATATTGACTCCTTTTGTTAGACTCCTGCGAATTCTTTGATCCTCTATTCGGCTTTTCCTCCCGAACACCCAACAGAGCATCAGGGGCTACTGTCTATGCGGTAATATTATTTACACATTATTTACTTACCTCAAAGCCTGTCAAAAGGCTAGTACAAGCTTCAGTCAGCCCGCTCTTAGCGGACTGAACCTTCTGGACCACCGCGCTCATAATAGCGCGGTGCTCCTCGTCGATGGAGGCGCCTTGGAGTGCCTCCAACATATTGTCCGGCGCCTCCGGTTGGACGGGGGCCGCCGGCACGGTGGACTTGCTCCTCTTGGAAGGAGGTCCCCGCCGGACTCCGGAACCTTTGAAGCTTCCGGAGCGGTGTCCGGCCTAGAGTCGGACTTGGAGCCCTCGGGGGTTTCATCCCCTTTACTCCTGGAGTCCGGGAGGTCGCCTTGCGGCGCCTCCAGGACCTCCTCCTCCCTGCTTGGAACCTGTTGGGACAACACCTCGGTGTCGTCCGTAGGGCGGGGGGAGGAAGCCGTCGCAAGTGAGTTCACATCCGACGAGTCTAGTGAGCCGCTCGACGACGCGTCGAGCCGGTCTTTGGGTGGGCTCCATAAGCATATTCGACATAAGGGAAAGCTGTGCAATAAACAAGTACTATGAATTACTCCGGTATCCGGATACTTACGATTTTGCCAGGGGCTTGGCCCTGGGCTTCCACTCCTCTCCGCCGTCGTCGGCGTCGGCGGAGTAGTCCGGAGGAAGGGTTTTCCCCTTCTTGGACCCTCCGGCCTCCTCAGTGAGGGCGGCCTTCCTTTTCTTCTCTCCTCCAACTGGAGGGGGAGAGGTTTCTTCTTCTTCCTCCTCGTCTTCATGAGAGGAAGGCGCTTCGGGACTGTCGGATGATGAATCCGACACCTCCTGGCATCGGGCACTCTTTTGAGTCCCCGTGGCCCTTTTCGTGGCCTTCTTCTCCGGCACCACATAGGGCGCCGGAACCAGCAGCTTCGCCAAGTGAGTGTCTGCTGGGCCTTCGGGCAAAGGAGCCGGACAGTTGATCTGTCCGGACGTCACCTCCCAATCCTGTCAAAGATAAGGGAGCTTAGATCCCGCATAGAGTCAAACTATGAAAAACTGATACCCTGTAGAAGGACAAAAACAGCTTACCGCATGAGCGTGATGCTGAGTACTGAATCCGCGATCTTCGGCAGCGGATGCGGGAGCCTCGGCGCCCTTGAAAAGCATCCTCCAGGCATCTTCGTACGTTGTGTCAAAGAGCCTGTTTAGAGTTCGATGTTGCGCCGGGTCGAACTCCCACAGGTTGAAGGCCCGTCGTTGACACGGGAGGATAAGGCGGATGAGCATAACCTGGACTACGTTGACAAGCTTGAGCTTATTGTCCACCAGGGTTTGGATGCATGTTTGATGTCCGGTCAACTCTCCTTTTTTACCCCAATATAGGCATGTCTCCTTCCAGGAGGTGAGCCGCGTAGGGGGCCGGATCGAAACTCAGGGGGTGTGACCCATTCGGCGTCGCGCGGCTCGGTGACATAAAACCACCATGATTGCCACCCCTTCAGGGTCTCCACAAAGGAGCCCTCGAGCCACAGGACATTGGCCATCTTGCCAACCATGGCACCACCGCACTCCGCCTGGCTGCCGCGCACCACCTTCAGCTTAACGTTGAAAGTCTTAAGCCATAGGCCGAAATGGGGGTGGATGCGGAGGAAAGCCTCGCACACGACGATAAACGCCGAGATGTTAAGGACGAAGTTCGGGGCCAGATCATGGAAATCCAGGCCGTAGTAGAACATGAGCCCTCAGACAAATGGATGCAGAGGGAAGCCCAATCTGCGGAGGAAATGGGGGAGGAATACCACCCTCTCATGGGGCCTAGGAGTGGGGATGAGCTGCCCCTTTTCGGGAAGCCGGTGCGCGATGTCGCTAGCCAGATATCCGGCCTTCCTCAGCTTTTTGATGTGTCCCTCCGTGACGGAGGAGACCATCCACTTGCCTCCTGCTCTGGACATGACTGGAGAAGGTTGAGGTGGTAGTGCGGACTTGGGCGCTGG
This sequence comes from Triticum urartu, assembly GCF_003073215.2. Taxonomy (NCBI): domain Eukaryota; kingdom Viridiplantae; phylum Streptophyta; class Magnoliopsida; order Poales; family Poaceae; genus Triticum; species Triticum urartu. The sequence goes on from NC_053024.1 coordinate 371,087,959, forward strand.
AGCTCGAGTGCGCAAGAATGGATAGGCAAAGGAGGAAGAAGGCGTGGGTGAAAAGGTGGATCCTTATCCCCTTATATGGGTGGACGCAACTACATGTCCCCACCAGCCTGATAAAACTTGCTTATCTCCAAGCGCCGTAATCAAAGGCGCGGTTGGGTTACCCATTCCCGTATTGATGAGAATCCCAGAATAAGGGGGCACGATCTCTGCTTTTACAAGACGTGCCAAGGAAACCGCCTCGCATGACGCGCTGAGGTGGGATAATTAAACGACTCGGATAAAGGCTTCGCCGTGGTGTGTCGCACCACGGAATACGTTAGCAGATTAGATTTGTGTAAATATTATTCTCTCTATGGCAATATGTGGAAAACTTATTTTGCAGAGCCGGACACTATCTTTGTGTTTAAAATCCTCTATCAAGTACTTGGAGGAGGAACCCGCCTTGCAATGCCGAAGATAATTTGCGCGCCGGACTCGTCGTCATTGAATCCTGGTTCAGGGGCTACTGAGGGAGTCCTGGATTAGGGGGTGTTCGGATAGCCGAATTATACCTTCAGCCGGACTCCTGGACTATGAAGATACAAGATTGAAGACTCCGTCCCGTGTCCGGAAGGGACTTTCCTTGGCGTGGAAGGCAAGCTTGGCGATACGGATGTTCAGATCTCCTACCATTGTAACCGACTTTATGTAACCCTAACCCTCTCCGGTGTCTATAAAAACCGGAGGGTTTTAGTCCATAGGACAACATACAGATCAACAATCATACCATAGGCTAGCTTCTAGGGTTTAGCCTCTCTGATCTCGTGGTAGATCTACTCTTGTACTACCCATATCATCAATATTAATCAAGCAGGACATAGGGTTTTACCTCCATCGAGAGGGCCCAAACCTGGGTAAAACTTCGTGTCCCTTGCCTCCTGTGACGTAGAACCACCCCGATTGCCACCCCTTCACGGTCTCCACATAGGAGCCCTCGAGCCAGGTGAAATTAGGCATTTTGCCCACCATGGCGCCTCCGCACTCCGCTTGCTGGCCGACCATCACCTTCGGTTTCACGTTGAAGGTCTTCAGCCACAGGCCGAAGTGGGGCTTGATGCGGCGGAAGGCCTCACAGACGACGATAAATGCCGAAATGTTGACGATAAAATTGGGGGCCAGATCATGGAAGTCCAGCCCGTAGTAGAACATGAGCCCGTGGACGAACGGGTGGAAGGGAAATCCCAGCCCGCGGATGAAGTGGGGGAGGAATACAACCCTCTCATGGGGTCCTAGAGTAGGGACAATCTGCCCCTCGTCTGGGAGCCGGTGCGCGATGTCTGCGGCCAGGTATCCGGCTTCCCGAAGCTTCGTAATGTTCTCCTCCGTAATGGAGGAGACCATCCACTTGCTTCCTGCTCCAGACATGTTTGGAGTGGTTTTATAGAGAAAATACGAACTTGGGCGCTGGAGCTCGAGTGCGCAAGAATGGATGGGCAGGGAAGAAGAAGGCGTGGGTGAAAAGGAGGAGTCCTTGTCCCTTTATAAGGGCGGAAGAAGCTATGTGCCTCCCTACCTGCCTGGTAAACTCTCTTATTCCCCAAACGCCGCAATTGATGGCACGGTTGGGTTACCCACACCTGTGTTGATGAGAATCATGTGATAAGGGGACACGATCTCTGCTTCGACAAGACGTGCCAAGAAAACCGAATCGCAATACGCCTAGTAGCTGGTTGGGAAAAACGGTTCGCATAATGACCGGGCCATGGCATGATGTCACGTTATGAAAAGTTGTCAGCAGATTAGATTTGTGGAAATATTATACTCTCTACGGTGGTTTGTGGAATTTGTTTTGCAAAGCCGGACATGATCATCGTGTTCAAAATCTTCTATAGAGTATTTGGAGAAGGAACCCGTCTTGCAATGCCGAAGACAATCTGCGCGCCGGACGCATCGTCATTGAAGCCTGGTTCAGGGGCTACTGAGGGAGTCCTGGATTAGGGGGTCCTCGGACAGCCGGACTATATACTTTGGCCGGACTATTGGACTATGAAGATACCAGATTGAAGACTTCGTCCCGTGTCCGGGTGGGACTCTCCTTTGCGTGAAAGGCAAGCTTGGCAATTGGGATATGTATATCTCCTCCCTTGTAACCGACTCTGTGTAACCCTAGCCCCCTCTGGTGTCTATATAAACCGGAGAGTTTAGTCCATAGGACAACAACAATCAGAATCATAGGCTAGCTTCTAGGGTTTAGCCTCGACGATCTCGTGGTAGATCAACTCTTGTAATACTCATATCATCAAGATCAATCAAGCATGACGTAGGGTATTACCTCCATCGAGAGGGCCCGAACCTGGGTAAACATTGTGTCTCCTACCTCCTGTTACCATCCTCCTTAGACACACAGTTTGGGACCCCCTACCCGAGATCCGCCGGTTTTGACACTGACACCCCCCACCTAGCCCTGGAGGTGGTGACGAGGGGGTCGTCGAGGCGCCCCACACGTATTCCTCCTTCGCAGCCTTGCCACTCGATCTTGTCAGGCTGGGCTAGCTAGTTCCTGACAAGGATCGGGGTGGCGTTGTGCCGGTGCATTGCCCGTCCTCTTCTCTTCCCACCGCACTACATGGGATAAGAGGGACAGGGAGAGGAGTTAACGGGGCACTTATCTTTTTTCAATCATAAACATGTAGGCAATCGCCAAATTTTAATTCAAATAATGTAATTCCTCGAGTCCATCTTTGTGTTCTGTAATGCTTGTGTCTGCATGTTAATGAAAAAGATAAACCTTGCCGGGAACCCACACATGTATATGTCCATGCAGAGGTGGAATGCCTCTTTACTATAAATAAACGAGTTTTCCATGGCAGGATATCTTACCGGCACCCTCTTTGTCTACCGAAGAGTTACGTCTGCCAGGGAACAGACAGAGGGGCCAGCCCCCCAACTCCTTTTTACCAACGGCCACTGCGACCATCCTGACCGAAGTAACGTTTGAGTCATGGATGGGAGCACCTAAGTCTCAAAAGAGAGGTGAGGTTTTCTCATGCAAAGTTATAGCCTTACAAAAACACTAATGGACAGGAGGTAGAATTATCTATTTGGCTTGCCAGGGATTGCTGCGCCGGGCAATCTTCTCAACTCCTTGACGAAGCCAAGTTCACGGCAGGAACCTGCAACTTCATGCAGATGAGAATGAATGCAGGATGCGATCCTATATATATGCATATGCAAATGCTCATGAAATGCTTATGCAGTGATCTTGGTGTGCTCATGCATGCATGCAATCTTAGTTGGCCCCCCCTACAACGCTTCTTTATTTTCTCTTGCATGGGGTCATCGCCCTGGCTTCGTAAATGGGTTACATGCAGCTGAGGCAAGGCCTGTACAAAAGGGTGGCTGCCAGGCAGGGCCTGACAGCTGTGCCTTATGGGTAGTGCTTGTGGAGATGCTCAATATTCCATGAGTTTTGCAACTGAGTGCCATCTCCGGTCTCCAGACGAACTGTGCCAGGTCTGGTGGCTCGTACTACCCGATAAGGGCCTTCCCACTTTGGTGACAACTTGCGTTGTACCCTTGGCGGACTGAACGCGCCTAAGGACAAGGTCACCTTCCTCAAAACACCAGGCATGAACGCTGCAGCTATGATAGCGACACAGGGCTTGCTAGTAGCGTGCAGCACGCGTAGCAGCCCAGAGACGATTCTCCTCGAGTAGCACAACGTCGTCACGCCAGTGCTGATCTTGCACTACTTCATCATAGGCAAGGACTCGAGGGGACCCATAAATGAGTTCTGTGGGGATAACTGATTCTGCCCCATAGACGAGGGAGAAGGGAGTCTGTCCGGTAGCTCGGTTAGGTGTGACGGACCAGAGAACTACCGGCAGCTCCTCAATCCACCGCCTGCCGTGCTTCTACAACGTATCAAAAGTTCTTGTATTGAGTCCACATAGCACTTCAACATTCGCCCTCTTAGGTTGTCCATTGCTCTGGGAGTGTGCCACAGAGGCGAATGAGATCTTGCATCCAAGGGTACGAACATATTGCATGAAGGCGTGGCTCATGAACTGGGTGCCGTTGTCGGGATGATCCTTGCCGAAACTCCAAAATGACACACCAATTCTTTCAAGAACTTGATAGCTTACTGAGCAGTCACCTTTCTCACAGCAGTCACTTCCGGCCACTTTGTAAACTTGTCGATGGCAATGAACAAGAATTCAAAGCCCCCGATTGCTCGGGGGAAGGGGCCGAGAATATCGAGCCCCCAGACCGAATATGGCAATGATAGAGGTATTGTTTGAAGAGCTTGGGCAGGCATGTGTGTTTTCTTGGAATGGAACTAGCAGGCTTCACATGTCATGAAGAGATCGACCACATCTTGGAGGGCTGTGGGCCAATAGAATCCTTGCCAGAATGCTTTCCCAACTAATGCCCTTGATCCAATGTGCGAGCCGCACATTGCTCTGTGAATCTCAGCCAGCAGTTCCTTTCCATCCTCCCGGTAGACACACTTCAATTTCACACCATTGGGCCTCCTTCTATATAGAGTGTCATCAACAAATTGATACATACTGGCCCTTCGGGCTACTCTTTCAGCTTCATCTTGGTCGCCGGGGAGTTCTCCGGTCTGGAGGAAGTGGACGCTGTGCCTTGCCCAAGTTGGAGCCTGGGGCTCGGCAATGAGGACTAGTGGCACCTCCTCTGCTGCGGGAGCACCAGCCTCGTTCGTGGGGTCCATGGTGTAGGATTGAAAGTATTTCTAGAGGGGGGGGTGATTAGACTACTTGACCAAATAAAAACATAACCTTTTCCCAATTTTAGTTCTTGGCAAATTTTAGCTATTGTAGGACAAGTCAAGCAATCATCACACAATTCAAGCAAGCATGCAAAGAGTATATTGGCAGCGGAAAGTAAAGCATGCAACTTGCAAGAATGTAAAGGGAAGGGTTTGGAGAATTCAAATGCAATTGGAGACACGGATGTTTTTCCCATGGTTCGGATAGGTGGTGCTATCCTACATCCACGTTGATGGAGACTTCAACCCAAGAAGGGTAACGGTTGCGCGAGTCCACGGAGGGCTCCACCCACGAAGGGTAATGGTTGCGCGAGTCCACGGAGGGCTCCACCCACGAAGGGTCCACGAAGAAGCAACCACCCACGAAGGGTCCACGAAGAAGCAACCTTGTCTATCCCACCATGGCCATCGCTCACGAAGGACTTGCCTCACTAGCGGTAGATCTTCACGATGTAGGCGATCTCCTTGCCCTTACAAACTCCTTGGTTCAACTCCATAATCTTGTCGGATGCTCCCAAGTGACAACTAGCCAATCTAGGAGACACCACTCTCCAAGAAGTAACAAATGGTGTGTTGATGATGAACTCCTTGCTCTTGTGCTTCAAATGATAGTCTCCCCAACACTCAACTCTCTCTCATAGGATTTGGATTTTGTGGAAAGAAGATTTGAGTGGAAAGCAACTTGGGGAAGGCTAGAGATCAAGATTCATATGGTAGGAATGGAATATCTTGGTCTCAACACATGAGTAGGTGGTTCTCTCTCAGAACATATGAGTTGGAATTGTGTATGTGTTCTGATGGCTCTCTCCACGAATGAAGAGGAGGTGGAGGGGTATATATAGCCTCCACACAAAATCCAACCGTTACACACAGTTTTCCAATCTCGGTGGGACCGAATCAACAAACTCGGTCGGACCAAAAAGGTAAACCTAGTGACCGTTAGAGATTTTTGGTGGGACTGACATGCAACTCGGTAGGACCGATATGGTTAGGATTTGGGTATAAAGTAATATCGGTGAGACCGATTACACAAACTCGGTGAGACCAATTTTGGTAATTAGCTAACCAGAGAGTTGGTCAGGCAAACTCAGTGGGACCGATTTGCTCTTTTGGTGAGACCGAAAAGTTACAAAAAGGAAACACTGAATTTACATTGCAATCTCGGTGGGACCGATCCGATCTTTCGGTGAGACCGAAAAGTTACGAAAGGGAAACAGAGAGTTTGCAATCCCATCTCGGTGAGACCGAGATCCCTATCGGTAGAACCGAATTGCTAGGGTTTGGCAGTGGCTTATGACAAGTGAAACTCGGTGGCGCCGGATAGAAAGAATTGGTAGGACCGAGTTTGGCTTAGGGTTTAGGTCATATGTGGATATGGGAAAGTAGTTGAGGGTTTTGGAGCATATCACTAAGCACATGAAGCAAGAGGCTCATTAAGCAACACCTCATCCCTCCTTGATAGTATTGGCTTTTCCTGAAGACTCAATGTGATCTTGGGTCGCTAAAATATAAAATGAAGAGTCTTGAGCTTTTGAGCTTGAGCCAATCCTTTGTCCTTAGCATTTTGAGGGTTCCACTTTCACATCCATGCCATGCCAATCATTGAGCTTTCCTGAAATAGTCATCTTGGAATAGCATTAGCTCAATGAGCTATATGTTGTTATGAATTACCAAAACCACCTAGGGATAGTTGCACTTTCAATCTCCCCCTTTTTGGTAATTGATGACAACATATAGATCAAAGCTTCGACAAATGATAATAAGCATGAAATATATCGTCGCTTTGAGAAGTATGTGACAAGTAAGAGCTCCCCCTAAATTTGTGCATATTTAAAATTTGCTTTGGACTGCAAATGCACAAAGAGTTGGAGTCATGGGTTACTCTTCCATGTCACATACATCTTGGTGGAGCGCTTAAAATGATAAGAATGAAATACATGCACTCATCACCAAGAATAGTGAATGATCACATAAGATAGATAAGATGATAATATTAAGCAAACAAAGTGTAGCTTATGATCAAACACATGATCATCAATGTCTCACGAGCAATGACATAGTATCTCACACAAAAGCAAACAAAGTTCGAAAAACCACCAAATAAAGCAAGAGAGAAAAAAAGCAACACACTCTCTCTCTCAAAGCCTATGATCTATACATTTTTCTCCCCCTTTGGCAACAAGTTACCAAAAAGTTCCTAGAAAATGCATAGTGCTAGATCGATGCTCAGGCTTGATCTTCAGGTGGTGGTGGAGTCCGGAGCACTCCAAGGACGAAGCCTTCTGTAGACGTGGTTGGAGTTGAGGCTGAAGTAGATGCTGGAGCTGGTGGAACTGAGGCTGTAGCTGGTGCAGAAGTGGTGGCTCTGGTGTCAGCAACTGGAACTGCATATGATCTCTGAGCTCTTGGCACTCTGGCAAATACATCAGTTGTAGTCTTGCCCTTCCTCTCCTGCATATCATCCTGTAATTGTTCCACTGCAGACTGAATCTCTGTTACTTTGACATCTAGGTCATAGAACTTCTGTTCCATGATTCTTTCTAAGCTCTGCTGATTCTGAGTGAGGGTGGCCAGTCCTTGCTCAATCCTCAGTGTGGCTGCAATCAAGTAACCAAGCTGCTCTTGTTTAGTTTTCAGGAAATATTCAGATGCCTCCTCTTGAGTAGGCATCTTGGCAGCTTTCTCCTTCCTCACCTTCTCCTTCTTGGCTTGTGCTTGGGCAGATGATGGCTCATTCTCAGTCATGACCACTTGATTATCTTCAAAATCTGGGCAGATGGGCAGGTGTTCCTTGTCCAATAAGTATATGCCTGTGCCCATCTTGGAGTTGATTAACTCCTGAATTTGTGGGGCATATCCACAGCTCCTCTTCTGATCAGCTGTTGTCCTCTTAATGGTCTCTACCATGAGGCTCATCACTTTGAACTTCTGTGGCACATCAAATATATGAAGCAAATTGATCGCATGGCCTCTGATCATCTTGTGATCACCTGACTTGGGCAACAAGGTGTGCCTAAGGATCCAGTTGATAGTTGGCAGCCCTGACAGAAGATAATGCACTGAGCCAAACTTGAAAGTATCAAGTGCTTCATTTGGAATTTCCTTGTACATGTTGGACATAGAGTTTTGGTCCATCTTCTTCTTGGCATATACATCCAAGTCATCTTCCTGCTCTTCTGGGGCATTGGTCAGCTGAGCCCATTCAGCAACTGTAGATTGGTACCTCATACCTTCAGACATCCAAGTTATCCTACCATCTGGATAGAAGTGTGCCATGGAGTAGAATTGCATAATAAGTTCCTCGTTCCACTTTGTGAGCTTATGCCCAACAAAGTCTGCTACTCCACAAGCATTGAAGCTTTCTTGCACTCCAGGATAGTGCTCTTCATTGTCCTTGATGTACTCCCAATCAACCCATCTCATGTCACAAACTATGGGCTTCTTGTCCAACAAAGCTGTCTCATAGTAGTCCTGCTGTTCCTTAGTGTGAAACCTGTAATCAACAGCAGTTCTTCTCCTTGAAGCATACGGATCTGCTTATCTCCACTTCCTCAGCCCTGAGTCTCTTCTGAGCTTCATGTCCTCAGCCACAGGATGAGCATCATTGTGGTCTGGGATCTTGGGCTTGAGCTTTCTCAGAACATGCTCTTCATCATCTTCTTCAGCAGCTTCAGGCACTGGGGCCTTGTTCTTTTCAGTTGCAGGTATGCTCCTCGTATTTCTCTTTGGAGCTGTCTTGACCTTTGATGCAGCCTTGGGTGCTTCCTTGGGCTTAGATGTAGTAGCCCCTGATTTGATAGCATCACCCATTAGCTTGGGTGCCTTAGGTGCTGGTGCAGCAACCTCTTCATCCATGATGGAAGCCTTTCCAAGCACTCTGGCTACGGTCTTCTTGACCCTTTCCTTCCTTTTCTTTCCTTCGGCAGCAACTGGCTCTATGGTTGCAGGCTTTTCAGGAATCTGAGTTGAGGCTCTGGCCTTTGGCATAGGCTTCCTACCTGCTGGCCTTTTGATTTTCAATCCTGGCTTTGTGCCTTGAGCTGAGCCATGTTCCTTCTCGAGCACTACTCTCTTTGAAGTTGCTTCCTCTTCTGCCACAAAGTCCTCATCCTCTGATTCTGAGGTTCTCTTCTTCCTTTGTCTTGTGGCAGCTTTTGGCAGATTGCTAGGGGTGCTCCTGCTGCCTTCATCTGAAGAACTTGAGGGACTAGTGCCCTCACTCATCTGCACTTGCTGCTCTGACAAGTTCTGGCTATCACTTTGGTCTGACATGATGCAAACTCTGACTGCTGACCCTATGAATAGGTTATAGATGAGATAGAGTGGATAAGCATCACAAAATGCAGAGATTTTTGCAAAAGAATAATTCAAAAACTTAGTTTTAGTTTCCCACTGAAAGCATCTCAGATCTACCGATTTCTAAACTCGGTGATACCAAAGCAGTTTTGGCACCTAAACTAGTGAACTCGGTCAGACCGAGTCACAGTTCGGTGGCACCGAGACTGCTAGGGTTTCACAGAGTTCCAAAATCGGTCACACCGATAAGTAATTCTTGGTCAGACCGAGTCTCACTTGTGCAATGGCATAAGCCATATCGGTGGGACCGAGTTTTTCAACTCGGTGGGTCCGAGATGGTTTCGGCGGAAACCTAACCCTAAAATTTTCGAATTAAACCTAATCTACGAGTTCATTGACTGGATAGAAGTTTAACAAACGTGACAAGAATCATGATGATCACAATGTGCTAAGAATCGGATTGGGGAATAGCACAAACATCGAGTCCATACCCTAGTTCGGCGGAGACTCGCTACGGCGGCAACGGCGGGGTTGAATTTCCGCTGACGGCGACGGAGACCAGCGACTGGAGGCGGCTGGCGGCGAGGAGACGATCCGGAGACCAAGTTGGCAGAGCAGGCTATCGCGCGGGCGAAGGGGTTCGGAGAAATTTCCCAATTTTTGCCCGTGACTATATATAGCCCGACCCTGTCGGTGTGACCGAGTGGAACAACTCGGTGGCACCGAGATGCAAAACTGTATACAGTTGTTGCAACTCGGTCTGACCGAATGGTTCAAAGCGGTTGCACCGAGATCGAAAACCTAGATCAACTTAATGATCTCGGTAGGACCGAAAGTGGGGTATCGGTCAGACCGAGAATCATAAAGAGGTTTTGGAAGTTTAAGTCTATGAGGAATCGGGGACTCCGAGCGCTCCTCACACAGAGTGGTTCGAATCTGACTTGATCAAATTTTGTGATGTAGCATGAATAGAGTTTGAGACGAGAAAAGCATAGATAGCTAGAGGAGGTTCTTAGGCATTCTTGTCCATCCACTTGGCAAAAGGAAATAAAACCAAACAATCAAAACAACAAGTGGATGTCCTCGAATGAGTAAAATATGCAACCAGCATGCTCACACAATAAGATGGCAAATGAAATATGTGACAAGGCATGCACAACCAATTCTAGCATCTATCAAGCAATTTGCGAGGACAAGGTCATCTATATATGAGTATATTGACTTAGGAGTCAAGTGAGAACACTTGATCATAGGTCATACTCATCGTTTAAGCTCAAGGTGGGGTTACCACTTTTACATAAAGCATTGTTGTGTTCACATCTTTAGAGTTGCTTTAGCTCAAGTCTTAGAGTAAAGCTCCCCCTAGATGTGATATCCCCCCTTAGAGGGATGAACTAACCTCGGGTTTTGTCGATGATGACTTCTTGTAGATGTTGAAGATGTGGATGCTCAATGTTGATGTAGATCACTTGGAGCTATCCATTTGAGTGAATTGCACTTTCAATACCTACATGGGTTAGTCCCACAAGGAACAAACAAGGATATCCATAGACATAGAGTGATGCACACACAAGATGATGTCCATGAAAACTTTTAGGTTACCTTGTCCCTTGTCTTACCAACAAGAGGGTTTGTGACTCCTTGAACTAGTGCAAGATGTGGAAGTTGATTGCACTTGTTCTTGCCAAAATGATAAGAGTGAAGTATGTTGGCAGAGTCACCCTCAAGAACTCTCTAGTTCTTCTTCTTTTGGAGCCACACCATCTTGATGGGAATACTTGGAGTTGTAGTCGTACTTGATGAAGTGGAACTTGAAGTAGTCTTGGAAATCCACTTAACTAAGGTCTTAGGAGCTTGTGTCCCCTTGAAAGAAGTATCATACTTCTCTTGTTGAGGAACAAACTTTGTCTTGGGGTATTGATCTTCTTCCCACTCAACTCCATTGGCATGGAACTTTCGTTCAAAACCAACACCTTGATTCTTCCGGTGCATTCCTTGCTTGCGCACAATTTCCTCGAATTGCTTACTCCCGGCAAGGCTTTTGTACACTCCTTTCTCTATAATTCCCTTCAATAAGCTATTTTCTTGCTCAAGTGTAACTTGGCTAAGAGAATCATTAGTGGAATCAAGATAACTACTAGAAGCAACAATATTGGATTTAGCATGATCATTGTTACTGCTAGAGGAAGAATCTTTCTTGTTCTTGTTACTAGACTTGACTTGAGGCATGTAAGTGGATAAGAGTAAACGCTTGGCAATGTAAGAAGAACTTTTCTTGCGGAGATCATCATTGATTGCTTTTAAGAACTCATGCTCTTGCTCAAGATTGAGCTTTTCAAAGCGTAATTTCTCATGAGCTCTTAAAAGTTCTCGATGATCTTCGAAGATAGTTTCATGAGCTAACTTAAGAGTGTTTAGTTCTTTAGTTAGAGCCTCAATCTTCTCCTTATCATTGTCATTCGTTTTATCTTGATTAGCATGATTAATTGACGTTTCATCATAGTATTCATCACTAGAGTTGTCAACAAGCAAATCATCACCTAACAAGTCATGTTCATCACTATTGAAATCAACATACTCGGGGTGTGTTACCTTAGGACCTTTGGCCATGAAGCATCTTCCAATTCCTTCATTTGGTGAGTCAAATATGTCGTAGGAGTTGGTTGACACAAGTGCTAGACCGGCAACACCTTCATCTTGAGTATCTTCGGAGTCGGAGTGATAACTTCTCTCGGAGTGGCTGTCGGAGTCGGAGCCGGATACCCATTCACCAACATGAGCTTGATGTCTTCGTTTTGTGTAGCTCCTTGATGATTTTTCCTTCCTTTCCGAATCCTTGCTTCTCCGTGAGTATCTTCATTCATAACGATCATCTCTACTCCTTCTCTCCCTTGGTGGTGATTCTTTGCTTCTTCTTTTTGGAGAATCTTCTCCTCTCTTGTAGGGAGCCGTACACTCATTGGAATAGTGTCCGGGTCTTCCACAACTGTAGCAATTTCGCTCTTGACTAGAAGATCTTTTGTCATTGTAGGACCTTGACTTGAAGCTTCTATCTTTGCTTCTACTCTTGTAGAACTTGTTGAAGTTCTTCACCATTGAGCTCAATTCTTCATTGAAGTTTTGTTTCTCACTTGATGATGTAGGGACTTCACATGAGGCTTTGTAGGCACCACTTGATTTGTTGTGAAGTTCCTCTTTATCCTTAAGTGACATCTCATGAGCAACAATTCTTCCAATCACCTCCGTTGGCTTGAGATCTTTGTAATTGGGCATCATTTGGATCAATGTGCACACGGTATCATATTTTCCATCCAAGGCTCTTAGAATCTTCTTGATGATGAATATATCGGTCATCTCTTCACTTCCTAAGCTGGCAATCTCATTTGTGATGAGAGCAAGCCTAGAGTACATTTCAGCGACACCTTCACCATCCTTCATTTTGAACTTGTCAAGTTTACTTTGAAGCACATCCAACTTGGATTCCTTGACGGAGTCGGTACCTTCGTGCATATCAATCAAAGTGTCCCAAATTTCCTTTGCATTCTCAATACGGCTGATTTTGTTGAATTCTTCAGGGCACAATCCGTTGAAGAGAATATCACAAGCTTGAGCATTGTATTGCAACATCTTCAACTCATCCGCGGTAGCTTCACGGTTTGGTTCTTTCCCATCAAAGAAGTCACCTTGCAAACCAACACACACAATAGCCCAAACGGCGGGGTTATGTCTAAGAATATGCATTTTCATTTTATGCTTCCAACTAGCAAAATTAGTACCATCAAAGTAAGGACCTCTACGGTGATAATTTCCCTCGCTAGATGCCATACTCTCCTAGGTTGTGAAACCAAGGCTATGACCACCAAAAGCTATGGAGATCAAAGCAAATGGAGACCAAAGCTCTGATACCACTTGTAGGATCGAAAGTATGTCTAGAGGGGGGGTGATTAGACTAGTTGACCAAATAAAAACTTAACCTTTTCCCAATTTTAGTTCTTGGCAGATTTTAGCTATTGTAGGACAAGTCAAGCAATCATCACACAATTCAAGCAAGCATGCAAAGAGTATATTGGCAGCGGAAAGTAAAGCATGCAACTTGCAAGAATTTAAAGGGAAGGGTTTGGAGAATTCAAACGCAATTGGAGACACGGATGTTTTTCCCGTGGTTCGGATAGGTGGTGCTATCCTACATCCACGTTGATGGAGACTTCAACCCACGAAGGGTAACGGTTGCGCGAGTCCACAAAGGGCTCCACCCATGAAGGGTAATGGTTGCGCGAGTCCACGGAAGGCTCCACCTTTCACGACTGGTTTTTCCGGACATTGATTTCCAGAAAATGGCCGTCGTGCTCACCAGCCCCAGGATTACTGTCAGCTGATGAGGCACCAACTTGATACAAAAATTCCAAGCAAAAATACAAAATATGTAGTACAAGACCATTGTGGCCTATGATTACGTCAAATGGTTTCTAGTGGTCGATGGCGGAAGCGGTTTGTGAGTCATCAGTGTCTATGGGACTCCATTTCCCACAGGAACAGCTGACCAGGTTAACTCCTATCTTTGCGAGGCTGCTATCACCGTTGCTTAGGTCCCGAGGCTGTCATCGCCACGCTCCTCTCCAAGCAAGCAATCTGGCCAAGACAATAGCCAGGGACAAGACAGTGAGTACTTTGAATGTACTCGCAAACATTAAGAACACAGGTATAATATAATTGATAATCATGCACTGAAAAATTCCATGATCACATCGTCAGTCATAAATAAAACATCTTTTATGCATGCAAGCAGGTTATTTTCATGCAACATGAATAAGCAGTAATAGAGTGGGAATAAAATGCCGCAGTCGGGCGTCTAAGCGACACCACATAAAGGGATTTTAAAAGAAATGCCACAGTCGGGCGTCTGAGCGACACCACATAAAGGGCTTTAAAAGAAATGCCACAGTCGGGCGTCTGAGCGACACCACATAAAGGGCTTTAAAAGAAATGCCACAGTCGGGCGTCTGAGCGACACCACATAAAGGGCTTTAAAAGAAATGCCACAGTCGGGCGTCTGAGCGACACCACATAAAGGGCTTTAAAAGAAATGCCATAGTCGGGCGTCTGGGCGACACCACATAAAGGGCTTATAAGAGAAATGCCACAGTCGGGCGTCTCAGCGACACCACATAAAGGGCTTATAAGAGAAATGCCACAGTCGGGCGTCTCAGCGACACCACATAAAGGGCTTATACAATAAATAATCTCAATGAATATCCAGGAGGTAGAACCGTCCCAGGGATACTCGATAATACAGATAATGCAACGGGTTAGTCCATCACAAAATAATAATCATGGTCCTCACAAGTAACTAGTCGGTATCCAAGTTTGGTTTAACAATATCTCCTCCGAAGACTGACACTAAGACCAACACTTGACCCATCCCAGACTGTAATCCTTAACAATGGACACGGCTATTCGAATAGGTTTAATCTCTGCAGAGGGTGTACTCTTTACCCACGAGTAACGGATTCCTTTAGTCCATCGGGACTAATTCCGTCTACGGCCTTTTAGTTGAAAACACGCCTAACTTGCACACACCAGCTTAACTCATTGGTGTCTGGAATCACCCATGACACTTGTTAAGCAAAACTCTAAGTGCGGAGGCTACAACCTCGCATAGCATGGGATCAAATTTATATCGCGCGCTCTAAGGGGTGGCCTCCCATCTCGGTCCCAACTAGAAACACCCATGCCCCCGGACCAGGTGGCCTGCCTACCGGCTACAACCGGTATCTTCCACCATGGCCTCTCTATACGGTGTGTGCTGGAAAGGGGTTGACGACTTACTGAACCGTACCCTACCTGCGGCAGGGACGAGTGGTAGTACGAGGCAAATATGGGGGTTACTAGAACAAGACTCGATCTACGGCCGACTCTGGAGGCTTATAAGTTCCCTGCATGACATGTATATCAAATATAATTCAACCGACGAAATCACCACCCATTATACCTTACTATGCCATACCGGACATAACCGTCCCGACGGGGACCGGCGACAAGCTCACTCCTACCCAAGGCAGAGGCTTTCCCGGATTCCTTTCCGGCATGCATGCAAGGCACATGAGGATGATTACCATCACAAGTATATTCATTTCCAACAGCAAGGAAATCACTAATATGCCTTCATGCAAATGATCAAATCGCCACATAAAATAACGAGTTCTCCGAAATGAGATGGTGTTATAAACGAGTCAACTAACAGACCAAAAATATTATGCCGGGGTTCAGAATGCTTGCCTTCATGGTGTGGAAGGGCAGGGTGCACTCCAAATCTTTTGAAAGCTTTCTTCTCTTCCAAAATCCTATTTTCAAAAATATGCAAATCACACATTTTTCAAAAACAGTACAAAAGAGTTGTTTGGAAAATTTTCAAATAAATCTTAAAATAAACTAGACAAAATTTGAGAGATGTAGGAAAAAGAATCAATTCATTTGGAGTTATATTCAAAGAGTTATAGATAGTCAAAGTTCTGGTCAAATCTGTTATTTAAAATTAAAACAGAAAAAGAAAAACGTTTCGAATATACGTACACGTCGAAAGCGTATTTTGGTTATACGCTTCCACTTACTCCAGCGTGGAAGGCGCGCGAGTCACTGACAGTGGGCCCGCCTGGCCCACTGGTCAGGTTTGACTGGTCTATCCCTCCCTCCTCTTCCTCTGCCCGAACGGAGGCGAGGCAACGGCGATCGTCGCTGGCGAACGACGGCTCCCCGTGGGTTCCAGAGGGTCTGGATGGATCCCGAGACCGAGGCGGTCCTTCCGGTGGTCGCTGGGTAGACGGGGGTGGAAAGAGTCGTCGGCGGTGAGCTTCGCGGCGGAGGGGGCTTCGTGAGCAGAGTGGTTTTGGGGCTACGGTGGTTCCCGATCAAAATCGAGTAGGGGGGTTGGTTCACGGGAGGAAGAGAAGGTTCCTGGTGAAGAGAATGGAGAGGGGAAGGCTCTGGTGGCGCCGGAATGGCCGGGGCAGTGGCGGCGGCTGCGGTTGCCGGAGATGGGGAAGGAGACCTCCTCGGGTCGATTGGCTGCCAATGGGGGTCCTAGGGAGATGTCTTGGGACTGCCTGTGTGCGGAGACGAGCTCGGGGCTCCTTAAATAAGTGATCGGGGTCGGTTCCGCGGCGGTGGATGAGGATGCCGGCGAACCGCCTCTTTGTAGCTTGCAGGGCGTCGTGGCGACGACGGGAGCTAGCCGACGAGCGAGGGGATAAGCTTGCGCTGTTCCTAGGGGCAGGTTGACTAAACCTCTCCCTAGGGCAAAACATGATCAACACCAGAGTTCCATGGGTGTTCGATTCATCACAATGTAACTAGATTATTGACTCTAGTGCAAGTGGGAGACTGTTGGAAATATGCCCTAGAGGCAATAATAAAAGCATTATTATATATTATATTTCCTTGTTCATGATAATTGTCTTTATTCATGCTATAACTTGTGTTATCCGGAAATCGTAATACACCTTGTGAATATGACCAAAACATGTCCCTAGTAAGCGCACGTTCTCGATTCCCCTATGATCGAGCTCCGACTATAGAAAGTCTAGAAATGCAGCCCTAGAATCACAGTTCGCTGGTAATGACACCTGAGTCATGCTAAGCGGGAAATAACGACCCATTAGCACCGAGAAGACGATGGACATGCGATGCGCCAGATACCCCTCTCCAGCCTACCCAGAGGAGCTCCACGCACACGACTATGTAGCTCAGGTCTATTCGTCTGCCACTCCATGTCTTTCCACCTCCCAATCTCAACGATATTCTTATCCCTGAATTCCACCATACATCGGAGCAGTTACATCCTACAGTGCTGTGTCAACTATCACGCTCGAAGCGTAACCCATGTCATTGACGAGCGGTTCTATCGAATCACCGTCTCCATAAACAGAGCGTGAGAAAAACTGCGGATTGTCATGACCTATCAACTATTGGCTCGGTCATTACAGTATCTCCGAAAGTACTTTCCTTCAGTGATATTCTTGACCGCTGTCCAGTGTCCTTGCCGGGATTACTTTGGTACCTTCCTACCAAACTTACGGCAAGGTTTACATCAGGTCTGGTACACAGCATGGCATACATAATAGAACCTATGGCTGAGGCATAGGGGATGACACTCATCTCTTCTATATCTTCTGCCATGGTCGGACATTGAGCTGAGCTCAATTTCACACCTTGCAACAGGCAAGAACCCCTTCTTGGAACTGATCCATATTGAACTTCTTCAATATCTTATCAAGGTATGTGCTTTGTGAAAGACCTATGAGGCGTCTCGATCTATCTCTATAGATCTTGATGCCTAATATGTAAGCAGCTTCTCCAAGGTCCTTCATTGAAAAACACTTATTCAAGTAGGCCTTAATACTGTCCAAAAGTTCTATATCATTTCCCATCAAAAGTATGTCATCCACATATAATATGAGAAATGCTACAGAGCTCCCACTCACTTTCTTGTAAACGCGCTTCTCCATAAGTCTGCATAAACCCAAACGCTTTGATCATCTCATCAAAGCGAATGTTCCAACTCCGAGATGCTTGCACCAGCCCATAAATGAGCGTGGAGCTTGCACACCTTGTCAGCATTCTTAGGATCGACAAAACCTTCCGGCTGCATCATATACAATTCTTCCTTAAGAGAACACGCACATTAAATGGAATGCCGTTCTGGAGCAACCGTAACATATACGCATTGACAATAAGTCGCAATCCCATGAAGGTCGTAGAATATCGCGCAGACGTTGATTAATTCCTGCCACATCTAGAGTACCAATCGACGTTCAGAGATCCGATCAGTGGGCTTAGTAGCAGTCGCTACCATGATGAAGAGAGTCCATCCTTGCAGAGTCCTTCAGAACAATCCACCATATTTGAAAACCCCCTTGTCGGAACCTTGGCTCACTGGAAGTCCTTAATGCAATGACCGCTGAGTTATAGATGGTCACGTATATCCATCCGCGTCTGTCTTCTCTTCTTAAAGATCCATTTATTTCTATGGCTCGCCGCATCATCGGCAAGTCAGTCAAAGTCCATACTTCGTTTTCATACATGGATCCTATCTCGGATTTCATGGCTTCCAGCCATTTGTCGGAATCCGGGCCCGCCATCGCTTCTTCATAGTTCGAAGGTTCACCGTTGTCTAACAACATGATTTCCAAGACAGGGTTGCCGTACCACTCTGGTGCGGAACGTGTCCTTGTGGACCTATCGTTCAGTAGCTTGATCAGAGTATCTGATCATCATCATTAACTTCCTCTCTAGTCGGTGCAGGCACCTCAGGAACATTTTCTTGAGTTGCGCCTTTCCGGTTCAAGAGGTAATACTTCATCAAGTTCTACTTTCCTCCCACTTACTTCTTTCGAGAGAAACTCTTTCTCTAGAAAGCCATTCTTGGCAACAAAGATCTTGCCTTCGGATCTGAGGTAGAAGGTATACCCAATAGTTTCTTTAGGGTATCCTATGAAGACGCATTTTTCCGACTTGGGTTCGAGCTTTTCAGGTTGAAGTTTCTTGACATAAGCATCGCATCCCCAAACTTTTAGAAACGACAGCTTAGGTTTCTTCCCAAACCATAATTCATACGGTGTCGTCTCAACGGATTTCGACGGAGCCCTATTTAAAGTGAATGTGGCAGTCTCTAAAGCATAGCCCCAAAAAGATAGCGGTAAATCGGTAAGAGACATCATAGATCGCACCATATCTAATAGAGTGCGATTACGACGTTCGGACACACCATTACGCTGAGGTGTTCCAGGCGGCGTGAGTTGTGAAACTATTCCACATTTTCTTAAGTGTGTGCCAAATTCGTGACTCAAGTATTCTCCTCCACGATCTGATCGCAGAAACTTGATTTTCCTGTCACGTTGATTCTCAACCTCACTCTGAAATTCCTTGAACTTTTCAAAGGTTTCAGACTTGTGTTTCATTAAGTAGATATACCCATATCTACTCAAGTCATCAGTGAGGGTGAGAACATAACGATAGCCACCGCGAGCCTCAACACTCATTGGACCGCACACATCAGTATGTATAGATTTCCAATAAGTTGGTTGCTCGCTCCATTGTTCCTGATAAGAAGTAGGATCTTGGTCCTCCATTGTTACTTGAACGCCAGAGTCTGTTGGTCGATTTTCCCATGAGCAGATGTTGCACAGCGTTCAAAAGACCTTCTATACACTCAAGAGCTCTAAAAGCCACGTCTGCACCGAGCCACCTCTCATCATGCTTGAGCGACCTATGCCAAATCTCCTTCGGCAGGTGCCCAGCAACGACCTACCGCGCCACTCCTATGGTCCATTGACCTCAATCCTTCTCATATACTAAATTCTTGTTGGTATTTATGCACAACTGGAATTTACAATTATGAGCTCTCAAGCTAATTTGACTGCTCCGTTACCTATCGTCCACCCCAGAAGTAATAACCTCTCTCGTCATCTATCGAGAGTCATGACGCCAAGTAACAATGCTTACATCTCGCATATGATAATAAACAACATATATTCGCCCTCCGGCATATTAACCACCACATCTGAACTGACCGTCCCATCTCGTACTTAACAATCCTTGATACAGATGTTCATGCTCAGACATCTGTCACTATAACTAACCTAACTCTTATCCTGAGGCCTACTCATAACTGATATCCCGTGAGGTAAAATCTAAGGAAAGGGGTAAGGCAGTGAGCTCGTACTCGGCCCCATCACACGGACCTTGAACTCATTCCCGACCGCATCGCTGCACCTACGTCTGCCTTCTTGCTCAGTTTCCGGAACTATTCGCGCACATCCGTGTGTGAGTTAGCAAAAGTGGGTAACGCACCGGGAGTACAAGGATCCACCCCAGAGTTACCCTACGGGATGTACCTTAAGGACACGTCATCACAGTGGCTCAAAGATACTCATCGGAGTATATATATTCACATCATTCGTGCTTTGCCTGTGCCGCACACATTCTCAATCCCTCCTCTCTAATGTGAAACGTATTCTTCCGCTCGCCCAGATGTTCTACAACGCGTTACGGACCGCTATCCGCTTTCGCAAATAAAAGCACTACAGCATGTCTCTAGGCTATTGTGGCTGACCCGTGATCTTATATGTATCTCCCCCGATCAAGCTTGATCTATGCCTCTTGCGCAGCCAACGTTCCTTTGCCGTGCAACTACTCTCTAGTAAGGTTCGATACTGAACACCTATCTTCGCTTTTCTCTTGCAGAACCGTATTCTTCGCTATACTTATAGCATTCTCAGAATCACTGTCTCGCTAATGTTCCTTCTTGACTTCTACCCTGCTGATTTCAGCATAGGCAAATACTTCAGAATTCTTTAGCCTCTAATCTCGCCTCGCAATTAAGTATTCATTCATCCAAAGTGTCATAGCCGTTGATGGAAGCGTAACTGAAGCAGCATAATCTGTAGTCAGTGATAGCCGCCGTTTGATTTCTGATGCCGTCGAGAGATTAACATCTCCTAGCTGCAGTCAATTGCAGCTCGAGTTTAGTGCCATTAATCCCACTTACATTTATGTGGGCGTATGTGCTCACGGGAGCCAAAATCTCAGTTGTGCCGCCAATGAAGTCAGGCACTGAACACGAACTCTATCGCGAGACTCGCTACATACTTCTCTCCTTTACGCGAGACAGGATTCCGGGTCACAGCGCGAACTTGACCTCACTTGAAGAAACACTCAGATGGCCTATGCTGAGCGCTTCAACATCTCATGCTCCATGTCTCTCAAAACGCTTTTGGAGCCCCGCTCTAGTTCTGCGCTCATAACTCAGCGTACTTTAGTCCGCGGAACTGCGAATTCGGATGAAAATGTGCCTGACTGAAGTTCTAGATATGTCGAATGCTGCCACAATCACCGTTCATAGTCGTCACTGCAGTATGCGTGATGGACGACTTCTGGCCTAGTCACCCATAGCCTAAGGCCCGTAAACTGACAAACAACAATTGATTGTTGGACGTCTAACTGTATTGTTAGCGCGATATAACTACTCTTGCCACTATAGGATGACCTCCAGGTCCGACCCAGTCCGCTGATTATTCTGCCAATCTGTGCATTATCGCATTCCGGAGATTAGTTCACTGGTGAACCAGTTGAAGAAATAATTAGTGTAAATGACAATGACATAGGTCCAATCTATTATCACAGATGTCTAATAGCAGAGTTGCAAAGATATCACGATATTCTTAGTATGCCTAACAATGAAGTAATATTACAATCTATCAATGCTAATTCTAAGTACTATGTGAGCACCTTCAATGGAGACGAGACCTCACTACAAAGGTAGCTAGACTATCATTCGCTACACATCATCTACACGTTTTACATCACTTTCCAAATCATACAATCCGTGATGTTATCATGTTCTGCCCTCGATTATCATACATCATATAAACGACAGCTATCAGCTAGTCAGAATATAGAGTAGAATCCCATTTCACCACACATAGATTTCGATACAGTATAGCGTCCCTCTCCCAGACTGCGTCCCAGCCGTCCATACCTAGTTCGTCTCGCTGTCGAACTACGTGTGTTCATCAGTGTCGTCACGTAGCAGTAGATCGTCTAGTATCGACATTAACTACCATACAGGTTTTGTCATAGAGATTATTAACACATGCAAAACAACACTTTACACTACCTAGTAACTTGACGAGCCTAAGCATGACACATGGCAACATCGCTCCGGAACACAGAGACCGAAAGGTCGAACACGAGTCGTATGGAAGATACGATCAACATGAAGATGTTCACCGACGATGACTAGTCCGTCTCACGTGTTAATCGGACACGGCTTAGTCGACTCTGGATCGTGTAACACTTAGATGACTAGAGGGATGTCTAATCTGAGTGGGAGTTCATTAATAATTTGATTAGATGAACTTAATTATCATGAACTTAGTCTAAAATCTTTACAATATGTCTTGTAGATCAAATGGCCAACGTTGTATTCAATCAACGCGTTCCTAGAGAAAACCAAGCTGAAAGACGATGGCAGCAACTATACGGACTGGGTCCGGAACCTGAGGATCATCCTCATAGCTGCCAAGAAAGATTATGTCCTACAAGCACCGCTAGGTGATCCACCCGTCCCACAGAACCAAGACGCTATGAACGCTTGGCAGACACGTACTGATGACTACTCCCTCGTTCAGTGCGGCATGCTTTACAGCTTAGAGCCGGGGCTCCAAAAGCGTTTTGAGAGACATGGAGCATATGAGATGTTCGAAGAGCTAAAAATGGTTTTTCAAGCTCATGCCCGGATCGAGAGATATGAAGTCTCCGATAAGTTCTTCAGCTGTAAGATGGAGGAAAATAGTTCTGTCAGTGAGCACATACTCACTATGTCTGGGTTACATAACCGCTTGACTCAGCTGGGAGTTAATCTCCCGGATGACGCGGTCATTGACAGAATCCTCCAGTCGCTTCCACCAAGCTACAAGAGCTTTGTGATGAACTTCAATATGCAGGGGATGGTAAAGACCATTCCTGAAGTATTTGCTATGCTGAAATCAGCAGAGGTAGAAGTCAAGAAGGAACATCAAGTGTTGATGATGAATAAAACCACTAAGTTCAAGAAGGGCAAGGGTAAAAAGAACTTCAAGAAGGACGGCAAGGAAGTTGCTGCGCCCGGCAAGCAAGCTCGGAAGAAGTCAAAGAATGGACCCAAGCCTGAGACAGTGCTTTTATTGCAAGAAGGTCACTGGAAGCGGAACTGCCCCAAATACTTAGCGGACAAGAAGGCCGGCAACACCAAAGGTATATTTGATATACATGTAATTGATGTGTACCTTACCAGTACTCGTAGTAACTCCTGGGTATTTGATACCGGTGCCGTTGCTCATATTTGTAACTCACCACAGGAGCTGCGGAATAAACGGAAACTGGAAGGACGAGGTGACGATGCGCGTCGGGAATGGTTCCAAGGTCGATGTGATCGCCGTCGGCACGCTACCTCTACATTTACCTACGGGATTAGTTATAAACCTCAATAATTGTTATTTAGTGCCATGTCTGAGCATGAACATTGTATCAGGATCTCGTTTAATACGAGATGGCTACTCATTTAAATCCGAGAATAATGTTGTATCTATTTATATGAGAGATATGTTTTATGGTCATGCTCCGATAGAATGGTTTATTCTTAATGAATCTCAAGCGTAATGCTACATATGTTCATAGTGCAAATACCAAAAGATGTAAGGTCGATAATGATAGTCCCACATACTTGTGGCATTGCCGCCTTGGTCACATAGGTGTCAAACGCATGAAGAAGCTCCATGCAGATGGACTTTTAGAGTCTCTTGATTACGAATCATTTGACACGTGCGAACCATGCCTCATGGGTAAAATGACCAAGACTCCGTTCTCAGGAACAATGGAGCGAGCAACCAACTTATTGGAAATCATACATACTGATGTGTGCGGTCCAATGAGTGTTGAGGCTCGCGGTGGCTATCGTTATGTTCTCACCCTCACTGATGACTTGAGTAGATATGGGTATGTCTACTTAATGAAACACAAGTCTGAGACCTTTGAAAAGTTCAAGGAATTTCAGAGTGAGGTTGAGAATCAACGTGACAAGAAAATCAAGTTCTTGCGATCAGATCGTGGGGGAGAATACTTGAGTCACGAATTTTGGCCACACAACTAAGAAAATGTGGAATAGTTTCACAACTCACGCCGCCTGGAACACCTCAGTGTAACGGTGTGTCCGAACGTCGTAATCGCACTCTATTAGATATGGTGCGGTCTATGATGTCTCTTACCGATTTACCGCTATCTTTTTGGGGCTATGCTTTAGAGACTACTGCATTCACTTTAAATAAGGCTCCGTCGAAATCCGTTGAGACGACACCGTTTGAATTATGGTTTGGGAAGAAACCTAAGCTGTCGTTTCTAAAAGTTTGGGGATGCGATGCTTATGTCAAGAAACTTCAACCTGAAAAGCTCGAACCCAAGTCGGAAAAATGCGTCTTCATAGGATACCCTAAAGAAACTATTGGGTATACCTTCTACCTCAGATCCGAAGGCAAGATCTTTGTTGCCAAGAATGGATCCTTTCTAGAGAAAGAGTTTCTCTCCAAAGAAGTTAGTGGGAGGAAAGTAGAACTTGATGAAGTATTACCTCTTGAACCGGTAAGTGGCGCAGCTCAAGAAAATGTTCCTGAGGTGCCTGCACCGATTAGGGAGGAAGTTAATGATAATGATCAAGATACTTCTGATCAAGTTCCTACTGAAATTCGAAGGTCCACAAGGACAAGTTCCGCACCAGAGTGGTACGGCAACCCTGTCTTGGAAATCATGTTGTTAGACAACGGTGAACCGTCGAACTATGAAGAAGCGATGGCGGGCCCGGATTCCGACAAATGGCTAAGCCATGAAATCCGAGATAGGATCCATGTATGAAAACGAAGTATGGACTTTGACTGACTTGCCCGTTGAACGGCGAGCCATAGAAAATAAATGGATCTTTAAGAAGAAGACAGACGCGGATGGTAATGTGACCATCTATAAAGGGCCTTGTCGCTAAGGGTTATCGACAAGTTCAAGGGGTTGACTACGATGAGACTTTCTCACCGGTAGCGAAGCTAAAGTCCGTCCGAATCATGTTAGCAATTGCCGCATTCTATGATTATGAGATATGGCAAATGGACTCAAAACGGCATTCCTTAATGGTTTCCTTAAGGAAGAATTGTATATGATGCAGCCGGAAGGTTTTGTCGATCCTAAGAATGCTGACAAGGTGTGCAAGCTCCAACGCTCGATTTATGGGCTGGTGCAAGCATCTCGGAGTTGGAACATTCGCTTTGATGAGATGATCAAAGCGTTTGGGTTTACGCAGACTTTATGGAGAAGCCTGCGTTTACAAGAAAGTGAGTGGGAGCTCTGTAGCATTTCTCATACTATATGTAGATGACATACTTTTGATGGGAAATGATATAGAACTCTTGGACAGCATCAAGGCCTACTTGAATAAGAGTTTTTCAATGAAGGACCTTGGAGAAGCTGCTTATATATTAGGCATCAAGATCTATAGAGATAGATCAAGACGCCTCATAGGTCTTTCACAAAGCACATACCTTGATAAGATTTTGAAGAAGTTCAAAATGGATCATTCCAAGAAAGGGTTCTTGCCTGTTTTGCAAGGTATGAAATTGAGCTCAGCTCAATGTCCGACCACGGCAGAAGAGATAGAAGAGATGAGTGTCATCCCCTATGCCTCAGCCATAGGTTCTATTATGTATGCCATGCTGTGTACCAGACCTGATGTAAACCTTGCCGTAAGTTTGGTAGGAAGGTACCAAACTAATCCCGGCAAGGAACACTGGAAAGCGGTCAAGAATATCCTGAAGTACCTGAAAAGGACTAGGGAAATGTTTCTCGTTTATGGAGGTGACGAAGAGCTCGTCATAAAGGGTTACGTCGACGCTAGCTTCGACACAGATCTGGATGACTCTAAGTCACAAACCGGATACGTGTATATGTTGAATGGTGGAGCAGTGAGCTGGTGCAGCTGCAAACAGAGCGTCGTGGCGGGATCCACATGTGAAGCGGAGTACATGGCAGCCTCGGAGGCAACACATGAAGCTATATGGGTGAAGGAGTTCATCACCGACCTAGGAGTCATACCCAATGCGTCGGGGCCAATCAAACTCTTTTGTGACAACACTGGAGCTATTGCACTTGCCAAAGAGCCCAGGTTCCACAAGAAGACAAGGCACATCAAGCGTCGCTTCAACGCCATTCGTGAAAATGTTCAAGATGGAGACATAGAGATTTGTAAAGTACATACGGACCTGAATATAGCAGATCCGTTGACTAAACCTCTCCCTAGGGCAAAACATGATCAACACCAGAGTTCCATGGGTGTTCGATTCATCACAATGTAACTAGATTATTGACTCTAGTGCAAGTGGGAGACTGTTGGAAATATGCCCTAGAGGCAATAATAAAAGCATTATTATTATATTTCTTTGTTCATGATAATTGTCTTTATTCATGCTATAACTGTATTATCCGGAAATCGTAATACACGTGTGAATACATAGACCATAATATGTCCCTAGTAAGCCTCTAGTTGACTAGCTCGTTGATCAACAGATGGTCATGGTTTCCTGGCTATGGACATTGGATGTCATTGATAACGGGATCACATCATTAGGAGAATGATGTGATGGACAAGACCCAATCCTAAGCATAGCACAAAGATCGTGTAGTTCGTTTGCTAGAGCTTTTCCAATGTCAAGTATCTTTTCCTTTGACCATGAGATCGTGTAAATCTGGGATACCGTAGGAGTGCTTTGGGTGTATCAAACGTCACAACGTAACTGGGTGACTATAAAGGTGCATTACAGGTATCTCCGAAAGTTTCTGTTGGGTTAACACGGATCGAGACTGGGATTTGTCACTCTGGATAATGGAGAGGTATCACTGGGCCCACTCGGTAATGCATCATCATTATGAGCTCAAGGTGACCAAGTGGTTGATCACGGGATCATGCATTACGGTACGAGTAAAGTGACTTGCCGGTAACGAGATTGAACAAGGTATTGGGATACCGACGATCGAGTCTCGGGCAAGTAACATACCGATTGACAAAGGGAATTGTATACGGGGTTGATTAATCCTCGACATCGTGGTTCATCCGATGAGATCATCGTGGAGCATGTGGGAGCCATCATGGGTATCCAGATCCCGCTGTTGGTTATTGACCGGAGAGTCGTCTCGGTCATGTCTGCTTGTCTCCCGAACCCGTAGGGTCTACACACTTAAGGTTCGGTGACGCTAGGGTTGTGAAGATATGTATATGCAGTAACCCGAATGTTGTTCGGAGTCCCGGATGAGATCCCGGACGTCACGAGGAGTTCCGGAATGGTCCGGAGGTAAAGAATTATATATAGGAAGTGCTGTTTCGGCCATCGGGACAAGTTTCGGGGTTATCGGTATTGTACCGGGACCACCGGAGGGGTCCCGGGGGCCCACCGGGTGGGGCCACCTGTCCCGGGGGGCCACATGGGCTGTAGGGGGTGCGCCTTGGCCTTCATGGGCCAAGGGCACCAGCCCTACTAGGCCCATGCGCCTAGGGTTTCCACCACGGAGGAGTCCAAGTGGTGGAAGGCACCCCGAGGTGCCTTGGGGGGGAGGGAAACCCTCCCCTGGCCGCCGCACCTAGGAGATTGGATCTCCTAGGCTGCGCACCACCCCCCTTGGCCCTCCTATATATAGTGGGGAGAGGAGGGATTTCATACCTCAGCCTTTGGTGCTTCCTCTCTCCCCGTTACGTCTCTCTCTCTCGTAGTATAGGCGAAGCCCTGCTACTGTGACGCCCTGCATCCACCACCACGCCGTCGTGCTGCTGGATCTTCATCAACCTCTCTTCCCCCCTTGCTGGATCAAGAAAGGAGGAGACGTCTCCCGTCCCGTACGTGTGTTGAACGCGGAGGCACCGTCCGTTCGGTGCTAAGATCATCGGTGATTTCAATCACGTCGTGTTCGACTACATCATCCCCGTTCTTTGAACGCTTCCGCTCGCGATCTACAAGGTACGTAGATGCATCTAATCACTCATTGCTAGATGAACTCCTAGATGGATCTTGGTGAAACCATAGGAAAATTTTTGTTTTCTGCAACGTTCTCCAACAGTGGTATCAGAGCTAGGTCTATGCGTAGTTCTCTTGCACGAGTAGAACACAAAGTAGTTGTGGGCGTTGATTTTGTTCAATATGCTTGCCGTTACTAGTCTTATCTTGATTTGGCGGCATCGTGGGATGAAGCGGCCCGGACCGACCTTACACGTACTCTTACGTGAGACAGGTTCCACCGACTGACATGCACTAGTTGCATAAGGTGGCCAGCGGGTGTCTGTCTCTCCTACTTTAGTCGGATCGGATTCGATGAAAAGGGTCCTTATGAAGGGTAAATAGCAATTGGCATATCACGTTGTGGTCATTGCATAGGTAAGAAACGTTCTTGCTAGAAACCCATAGCAGCCACGTAAAACATGCAAACAACAATTAGAGGACGTCTAACTTGTTTTTGCAGGGTATGCTATGTGATGTGATATGGCCAAAAGGATGTGATGAATGATATATGTGATGTATGAGATTGATCATGTTCTTGTACAAGGAATCACGACTTATATGTCGATGAGTATGACGATCTACAAGGATGATCATGGAGCCCCAAGATGGAGATCAAAGGAGCTATGTGATATTGGCCATATCATGTCACTATTATTACTTGATTACATGTGATGTTTATCATGTTCTGCATCTTGTTTACTTAAAACGACGGTAGTAAATAAGATGATCCCTTACAACAATTTCAAGAAGTGTTCTCCCCTAACTGTGCACCGTTGCTACAGTTCGTCGCTTCGAAGCACCACGTGTTAATCGGGTGTGATAGATCCTTTCGTTCACATACAACGGGTGTAAGAAGTTTTACACATGCAAAAACACTTAGGGTTAACTTGACGAGCCTAAGCATGTGAAGACATGGCCTCGGAACACAGAGACCGAAAGGTCGAACACGAGTCGTATGGAAGATACGATCAACATGGAGATGTTCACCGACGATGACTAGTCCGTCTCACGTGTTAATCGGACACGGATTAGTTGACTTGGATCGTGTAACACTTAGATGACTAGAGGGATGTCTAATCTGAGTGGGAGTTCATTAATAATTTGATTAGATGAACTTAATTATCATGAACTTAGTCTAAAATCTTTACAATATGTCCTGTAGATCAAATGGCCAATGTTGTATTCAATTTCAATGCGTTCCTAGAGAAAACCAAGCTAAAAGACGATGGCAGCAACTATACGGACTGGGTCCGGAACCTGAGGATCATCCTCATAGCTGCCAAGAAAGATTATGTCCTACAAGCACCGCTAGGTGATCCACCCGTCCCACAGAACCAAGACGCTATGAACGCTTGGCAGACACATACTGATGACTACTCCCTCGTTCAGTGCGGCATGCTTTATAGCTTAGAGCCGGGGCTCCAAAAGCGTTTTGAGAGACATGGAGCATATGAGATGTTCGAAGAGCTAAAAATGGTTTTTCAAGCTCATGCCCGGATCGAGAGATACGAAGTCTCCGATAAGTTCTTCAGCTGTAAGATGGAGGAAAATAGTTCTGTCAGTGAGCACATACTCACTATGTCTGGGTTGCATAACCGCTTGACTCAGCTGGGAGTTAATCTCCCGGATGACGCGGTCATTGACAGAATCCTCCAGTCGCTTCCACCAAGCTACAAGAGCTTTGTGATGAACTTCAATATGCAGGGGATGGTAAAGACCATTCCTGAAGTATTTGCTATGCTGAAATCAGCAGAGGTAGAAGTCAAGAAGGAACATCAAGTGTTGATGATGAATAAAACCACTAAGTTCAAGAAGGGCATGGGTAAAAAGAACTTCAAGAAGGACGGCAAGGAAGTTGCTGCGCCCGGCAAGCAAGCTGTCGGGAAGAAGTCAAAGAAGGGACCCAAGCCTGAGACAGAGTGCTTTTATTGCAAAGGGAAGGGTCACTGGAAGCGGAACTGCCCTAAATACTTAGCGGATAAGAAGGCCGGCAACACCAAAGGTATATTTGATATACATGTGATTGATGTGTACCTTACCAGTACTCGTAGTAACTCCTGGGTATTTGATACCGGTGCCGTTACTCATATTTGTAACTCACCACAGGAGCTGCGGAATAAACGGAAACTGGAGAAGGACGAGGTGACGATGCGCGTCGGGAATGGTTCCAAGGTCGATGTGATCGCCGTCGGCACGCTACCTCTACATTTACCTACGGGATTAGTTATAAACCTCAATAATTGTTATTTAGTGCCATGTCTGAGCATGAACATTGTATCAGGATCTCGTTTAATACGAGATGGCTACTCATTTAAATCCGAGAATAATGGTTGTTCTATTTATATGAGAGATATGTTTTATGGTCATGCTCCGATAGTCAATGGTTTATTCTTAATGAATCTCGAGCGTATTACTACACATATTCATAGTGTGAATACCAAAAGATGTAAAGTTGATAATGATAGTCCCACATACTTGTGGCACTGCCGCCTTGGTCACATAGGTGTCAAACGCATGAAGAAGCTCCATGCAGATGGACTTTTAGAGTCTCTTGATTATGAATCATTTGACACGTGTGAACCATGCCTCATGGGAAAAATGACCAAGACTCTGTTCTCAGGAACAATGGAGCGAGCAACCAACTTATTGGAAATCATACATACTGATGTGTGCGGTCCAATGAGTGTTGAGGCTCGCGGTGGCTATCGTTATGTTCTCACCCTCACTGATGACTTAAGTAGATATGGGTATGTCTACTTAATGAAACACAAGTCTGAAACCTTTGAAAAGTTCAAGGAATTTCAGAGTGAAGTTGAGAATCAACGTGACAGGAAAATCAAGTTTCTACGATCAGATCGTGGAGGAGAATACTTGAGTCACGAATTTGGCACACACTTAAGAAAATGTGGAATAGTTTCACAACTAACGCCGCCTGGAACACCTCAGTGTAACGGTGTGTCCGAACGTCGTAATCGCACTTTATTAGATATGGTGTGATCTATGATGTCTCTTGCCGATTTACCGTTATCTTTTTGGGGCTATGCTTTAGAGACTGCCGCATTCACTTTAAATAGGGCTCCGTCGAAATCCGTTGAGACGACACCGTATGAATTATGGTTTGGGAAGAAACCTAAGCTATCGTTTCTAAAAGTTTGGGGATGCGATGCTTATGTCAAGAAACTTCAACCTGAAAAGCTCGAACCCAAGTCGGAAAAATGCGTCTTCATAGGATACCCTAAAGAAACTTATGGGTATACCTTCTACCTCAGATCCGAAGGCAAGATCTTTGTTGCCAGGAATGGATTCTTTCTAGAGAAAGAGTTTCTCTCGAAAGAAGTAAGTGGGAGGAAAGTAGAACTTGATGAAGTATTGCCTCTTGAACCGGTAAATGGCGCAACTCAAGAAAATGTTTCTGAGGTGCCTGCACTGACTAGAGAGGAAGTTATTAATGATGATCAAGATACTTCTGATCAAGCTCCTACTAAAATTCGAAGGTCCACAAGGACACGGTCCGCACCAGAGTGGTACGGCAACCCTGTCTTGGAAATCATGTTGTTAGACAACGGTGAACCTTCGAACTATGAAGAAGCGATGGCGGGACCGGATTCCGACAAATGGCTAGAAGCCATGAAATCCGAGATAGGATCCATGTATGAAAACGAAGTATGGACTTTGACTGACTTGCCCGTTGAACGGCGAGCCATAGAAAATAAATGGATCTTTAAGAAGAAGACAGACGCGGATGGTAATGTGACCATCTATAAAGCTAGGCTTGTCGCTAAGGGTTATCGACAAGTTCAAGGAATTGACTACGATGAGACTTTCTCACCGGTAGCGAAGCTAAAGTCCGTCCGAATCATGTTAGCAATTGCCGCATTCTACGATTATGAGATATGGCAAATGGACGTCAAAACGGCATTCCTTAATGGTTTCCTTAAGGAAGAGTTGTATATGATGCAGCCGGAAGGTTTTGTCGATCCTAAGAATGCTGACAAGGTGTGCAAGCTCCAACGCTCGATTTATGGGCTGGTGCAAGCATCTCGGAGTTGGAACATTCGCTTTGATGAGATGATCAAAGCGTTTGGGTTTACGCAGACTTATGGAGAAGCCTGCGTTTACAAGAAAGTGAGTGGGAGCTCTGTAGCATTTCTCATACTATATGTAGATGACATACTTTTGATGGGAAATGATATAGAACTCTTGGACAGCATCAAGGCCTACTTGAATAAGAGTTTTTCAATGAAGGACCTTGGAGAAGCTGCTTATATATTAGGCATCAAGATCTATAGAGATAGATCAAGACGCCTCATAGGTCTTTCACAAAGCACATACCTTGATAAGATTTTGAAGAAGTTCAAAATGGATCAGTCCAAGAAAGGGTTCTTGCCTGTTT
This sequence comes from Triticum urartu, assembly GCF_003073215.2. Taxonomy (NCBI): domain Eukaryota; kingdom Viridiplantae; phylum Streptophyta; class Magnoliopsida; order Poales; family Poaceae; genus Triticum; species Triticum urartu. The sequence goes on from NC_053024.1 coordinate 371,120,036, forward strand.
TGCAAGGTATGAAATTGAGCTCAGCTCAATGTCCGACCACGGCAGAAGAGATAGAAGAGATGAGTGTCATCCCCTATGCCTCAGCCATAGGTTCTATTATGTATGCCATGCTGTGTACCAGACCTGATGTAAACCTTGCCGTAAGTTTGGTAGGAAGGTACCAAAGTAATCCCGGCAAGGAACACTGGACAGCGGTCAAGAATATCCTGAAGTACCTGAAAAGGACTAAGGAAATGTTTCTCGTTTATGGAGGTGACGAAGAGCTCGTCGTAAAGGGTTACGTCGACGCTAGCTTCGACACAGATCTGGATGACTCTAAGTCACAAACCGGATACGTGTATATGTTGAATGGTGGAGCAGTGAGCTGGTGCAGCTGCAAGCAGAGCGTCGTGGCGGGATCTACATGTGAAGCGGAGTACATGGCAGCCTCGGAGGCAGCACATGAAGCAATATGGGTGAAGGAGTTCATCACCGACCTAGGAGTCATACCCAATGCGTCGGGGCCAATCAAACTCTTTTGTGACAACACGAGCTATTGCACTTGCCAAGGAGCCCAGGTTTCACAAGAAGACAAGGCACATCAAGCGTCGCTTCAACTCCATTCGTGAAAATGTTCAAGATGGAGACATAGAGATTTGTAAAGTACATACGGACCTGAATATAGCAGATCCGTTGACTAAACCTCTCCCTAGGGCAAAACATGATCAACACCAGAATTCCATGGGTGTTCGATTCATCACAATGTAACTAGATTATTGACTCTAGTGCAAGTGGGAGACTGTTGGAAATATGCCCTAGAGGCAATAATAAAAGCATTATTATTATATTTCTTTGTTCATGATAATTGTCTTTATTCATGCTATAACTGTATTATCCGGAAATCGTAATACACGTGTGAATACATAGACCATAATATGTCCCTAGTAAGCCTCTAGTTGACTAGCTCGTTGATCAACAGATAGTCATGGTTTCCTGGCTATGGACATTGGATGTCATTGATAACAGGATCACATCATTAGGAGAATGATGTGATGGACAAGACCTAATCCTAAGCATAGCACAAGATCGTGTAGTTCGTTTGCTAGAGCTTTTCCAATGTCAAGTATTTTTTCCTTTGACCATGAGATCGTGTAACTCCCGGATACCGTAGGAGTGCTTTGGGTGTACCAAACGTCACAACGTAACTAGGTGACTATAAAGGTGCACTACAGGTATTTCCGAAAGTGTCTGTTGGGTTGACACGGATCGAGACTGGGATTTGTCACTCCATATAACGGAGAGGTATCACTGGGCCCACTCGGTAATGCATCATCATTATGAGCTCAGGGTGAACAAGTGGTTGATCACGGGATCATGCATTACGGTACGATTAAAGTGACTTGCCGGTAACGAGACTGAACAAGGTATTGAGATACCAACGATCGAGTCTCGGGCAAGTAACATACCGATTGACAAAGGGAATTGTATACGGGGTTGATTAAATCCTCGACATCGTGGTTCATCCGATGAGATCATCGTGGAGCATGTGGGAGCCAACATGGGTATCCAGATCCCGCTGTTGGTTATTGACCGGAGAGTCGTCCCGGTCATGTCTGCATGTCTCCCGAACCCGTAGGGTCTACACACTTAAGGTTCGGTGACGCTAGGGTTGTGAAGATATGTATATGCAGTAACCCGAATGTTGTTCGGAGTCCTGGATGAGATCCCGGACATCACGAGGAGTTCCGGAATGGTCCGGAGGTAAAGAATTATATATAGGAAGTGTTGTTTCGGCCATCGGGACAAGTTTCGGGGTTATCGGTATTGTACCGGGACCACCGGAGGGGTCCCGGGGGTCCACCGGGTGGGGCCACCTGTCCCGGGGGGGCACATGGGCTGTAGGGGGTGCGCCTTGGCCTGCATGGGCCAAGGGCACCAGCCCCAAAAGCCCATGCGCCTAGGGTTCCACTTAAGGGAAGAGTCCCAATGGTGGAAGGCACCTCTAGGTGCCTTGGGGGGGAGGGAAACCTCCCCTTGGCCGCCGCACCTAGGAGATTGGATCTCCTAGGCTGGCGCACCACCCCCCTTGGCCCTCCTATATATACTGGGGGAGAGGAGGGACTTGACACACCAGCCCCTGGCGCCTCCCTCTCTCCCCGTTACGTCTCTCTCTCGTAGTATAGGCGAAGCCCTGCTACTGTGATGCCCTGCATCCACCACCACGCCGTCGTGCTGCTGGATCTTCATCAACCTCTCCTTCCCCCCTTGCTGGATCAAGAAAGGAGGAGACGTCTCCGTCCCGTACGTGTGTTGAACGCGGAGGTGCACCGTCCGTTCGGTGCGCTGGATCATCGGTGATTTGATTCATCGACTACATCAACCGTTCGTTGAACGTTCCGCTTTTGGTCTACGAGTGATCGTGAGCAGATACTCATCCCACCGTACTCTGATCATAGTCTACATATCATTAGCTCAAAATTTGACCGCCTGCCCGCTCGCGGGTCTACCACAGGTACGTAGATGTGCATTCTGAATTACTCCGTATGCTTAGCTTTGATGTGAACTCCTAGTTTCATGGACATTCCTTTGGTTGGGATTCCGTCAGGACTTAATGTTCTTGTTTCTGGCCTCAATGTTCTTCTCAAGGAGCGAGAGGCGATGTGTCTGACAAAAGACTTTGCCACTCGTGCACCTGAGGACGAATTTCTTGGAGTGGCCAAATCTTTTTCCAGGGAATACAGTGTCTCTTGAATCGATCACAACATGGAGGTGAGGGTGGTTGTTCTTGTCATGTAGTATGAGTTGTGTGGTGCTTCAGAGGTGGAGGGTTAGTTTTGTGGGAGCACAAACTGTGATTTTTGTACGCCTTACGATCAAGAGTTGGAGCACCACTTGGATGAGTTCATAGTTACCGTACAATGGGTTTATTCTTTGTGCCAGAAAGGAGACAGTTAGCCAAAATTTCGGGATGTATCAGGAAATGTGTGACAATCAGATAAATGCAGTTATCTTTTCATTCGAAACCATAAAGAATTAACATATGACCATAGGATTCATGTAGTATGTTAGCATATGCTGTTTTTCTGCTCTCTGGTACTGTTTTTATAAAGCCGAGTAATTTGTGTTTGAGTCTTGGATGAATGTCAGAGATAGTGCTCAAGATTGGTGAATGGGACGGTATTCCGACAATCAGTGTCAATGGGAAAAAAATTTAGAATTCAAAATCAACAGCGGAAGCCTAAAAGACCCGTTACAGTTGAAGCAAGAATATTGGTTGCGTGTTAGAACCAAACATAGCACATAAGGGCATGTGATTGGAACCAGTAATGGAGATATATCTCGAGACGTTGTTATAGACATTAAATACCACTCAAAATTTGGTCACAAGTTGGGAGAAAGCACAAGATCTTGGAGCAAAATTAAATGGGTTGTAGTAGAAATCACAAGGCTGGACCAGAATGAAAATGAGGTTGATTCACTCAAATTTTTCAAATAACATCACTGCATAAAGTTGAATCATATGCTACTACCAACATCCCATAATTTTGGTGGAGGCTAGAAAGAAATATTTAAATGGGTTGTAGTGCAAATTGCACTCTGGACCAGAGAAGAAATTGATGCAGAGCTCAACATATTACATGAATAAAAGATATTTTTGTATAAAAGTGATTTAAAAACAGCACATGACATCTCCAAATTTTGGTTGGAATTTTAAGTGAATTTATCAAATGGTTGTAGTTCAAATATGGCCATATAACCTTGGAAAACCATTTTTCAAGAAAATACAAATTAAGCAAATTAATTATGTAATTAGTTATACTGAGAAAAGAAAAGTTTTTCTTGAGAGATTAAACAAGTCCAATAACATATTTGAAAGGTTTTCATTTTGGGGAAAACTCCATAATAACAAGGGAGATAATGGTTCAAAGATAAAAAGGGAGCCCAGAAAATAAAAGTTTTAATTCCTAGCAAAATCTTAATTAATAAAACAAAGCCAAAAATTTTGGGTGTCACAACACTACCCCCCTTAAGAAAAATCTCGTCCCCGAGATTTGCTAAGAGCTGTTTTAAGAAAAACTATACGCAATAAAAATGTGGCTACAGTGAGAGGGCAATAAGTGGTGAAAAACCACAGTGTGAATACTGGTGCTGCGTGGAAAAATCTACGGTTCGGGACAAAACGTGAGATTTCTACGCTGGATATAAATTTAGAATAACTTCTAAATTTAAATATACGCTGGTCGTACCCGAGAGCACAGTGCTCTCTCTGGCCGACAGGTGGACCCGGGGCCCACTGTCAGCCTCTTCTTCTCCCTCTGGTTCTCTCTTCTTCCTCTCTCCCGCTTCCCGCGCTTTCTCCACCGGCGACGCCTAGCGCGTAGGGCATCTAGGCCGTACCGCGGTAGTGCGCGGCGTGCTAGCTGCCGGTGCAGCGTGCACTCACCTCGCGGGCCAGCGCGCTGTCGGCACTGCTCGCGGATTCGACTCCGAACACCGGCGATCGGCGACGAGCGGCGTTGGTGGACTTCGCCCACCGTACACCGAGCTCGAGCTATAAAACGGCCGGGGTGCCCCTCTCTTCTTCCTCACACCTGGCCTCACTTCTCCTCCTCCTTCTTCCTCCATTACTGCTTACAAAAGCTCGGGTTAGGCTCTAATGGCGGAGGCGATGCCGGACTGGTTTGCGATCTTGATATTCGGAGGGCTGGCGACACTGCTAGGGCTCTCCGTGCTCCTATGCGCGATGATCCTCGACGATCGTCGCAACGCTACTGCTCGGGTGTTGGCTCTCCGCGGTGGTGGTGATCACGAGGAGTAGATGGGGTGTGTCGGGTGCTAACTGTTGTTAGGGGGTGATTAGCTGGATGTAACACCGTTGCAAAGTTTTGCAAACAGTGTATGTGTTTGAATGATTATGGTTGTGAGTCTGCTGCCGTGGTGCTGTGTGAAATTAATTAATCCACACCGTGAGAAGGTGCAGATGTAGCAACTCAGGGAAAAGAAATCTCACTCCAGGATTTTGCGAGGGAAAAATAGTTAATTTAAAGGAGCATAAACCACAACAAAAACTACACACATTAGTAGAAGCCAAATAATTGACTCGTCGTACAAACTCAGGGTCTCACGCATAAGTCACACACATAAATAAATGTTGCAATAATGAACACCGCAGCGACGTCTAAAATGGAAACGATAACTGGACGGGGTCCCAAGAAAACGTCTCTGGTACTGGGATACACTCCTCTTCTATCGGGGGAAGTGGATTGACCAGTCGATGCACGTGTCTCTCCTGGTCGGGCCTTAGTGCTCTGCCGATGGCGATCTGAGGATTTAAATCTGCGAGGCTCTGGAGATAACCCATCACACGTTGGGTTAAACGCTCTTGAGCGATGACGTACTGGACAAGGTTGGCCAGGACTGGGTCTCTCTCAATTCGTCCACCGTAAAAAGATGTCACTCCTCCGGGTGCTGCACGGCTCGGGAAGTAATAATACCCTCGTTCGCTGGCATAGGGTACCGCGAATCGAAGGCGAGCAAGCGCTTCGTATGCAACAGCTTCTATGGCCATATGTGGGGTTGGCATAGATTTCCCCACGAAGGAGACCTCCGTTGGGTCTTGGTTTGAGTTTACGGGAGGGATGTGTACTGCTGCCCAATATCTCGAGGTGGAAGGGGTAATTCTCGATTTGAACAGCTCGTACTGGGGTGGCTGGGTAGCGCCCATGGTACTGCAGGTAAAATCCCACAATATCTTGACAAAACTACCCTGGGGTTGCATCTGGGGTTCTCAGATAAATGCTAGGGCTCGGCATGGCAAGAAATGGTTGTGAGGGTGGTGCACAAGGTGAGAGGTGCTTGGCAAGGTCACGCGGTGGCCTTTTTATAGCACCGGAGCTGGGTCATTTTTACCGTGGTGAATGGTAAAGAAAATTTTCAGCTCTGTTCCAAGGGTCGGGGTCAAGCCACAGATTCACACATTTCACTATAGTGATGTGTTACTGTGGGGGTTGTCGGGGAGGTTTTTGTAACTGTGTCTGGGATAGAAATCTTATACTGCATACTGGCGTATCCAGACAAGGCTACTATTAAAACAGAGGCACGACAACAGGCGGCATTTAATTACAAGGCCACACGATTACAAAGCGAGGGTACACTGGGACTCGATACGACTCGGGTGACTTAGTCTACCTCGTTTACATCCAAGCGGGCGTGCCTTGTGGATGTTGAGGCTTCTCCACGGGTCTCGTCGTCGGAATTAGCTGGAGTGGGTTGAGGGGCTGCAGGCTCGGGGTAGCGATGAGGACCATCTCGGGGATTGTTGGCCACAATCCCGTTGGAGTGTGCTCCCAATATGCGACGAAGCACTTCTGGGGTTATCGCAGCACCTTGGCCGATGGCTGGGGCAGGCCTCAGGGACTCGATCGGGTGTCCAAACAGCACGACTGGGTTGTCGGCGTTGGGCTCGTTCTCTTCTCTCGCCGGGGCTCGACGAACCAGCTCTCCACGAGCTGCGATTAGATCAATAGTGATTTGATCGCACAGTTCCTCTAGTGCACTTACATAGCGCACTAGGTGCAACAATGCAGGATCTGTCTCGTGATCTCCGTTGGCAACTTGGGGTGGTCTACCATACCCTTCACGTCTGGGGTAGTAGTGGAACGAGCGACAGTTAACTCTGGGCGACAAGTGCCGGAGATGAACTATAGCTTCTCGAGCAGCTAGTTGGATGGCTTGTGGCTCAAAGGAAGTGTTCTTCCGGTGAACCTGTAGGGGCGCTCGGGCTCTAGACCCCTACCGTAGATGTGTACAGTGGCCCAGAATTGACGGTTCTCACCGCTCATGGGTCCTTGGTACACAACATATTCTGGGGGCTCTTCTAACGCATAGGCACGACGGGTGAGGTTTGCGAGTATGGTCACAAAGCCTCCAAGGTTGGTTGCCGTGGTCTCATTGTGCACGACAGGGGCCAGGCATTGTAGCTTGGTTTGGGGTAGAGGCTGTGCTGTGTGTTGGGGCTAGCGTGCCACTTTTTATAGGAAAAGGGGACGGAGTCTTCCTTCGCACGTTGCGAGAAAGGACTATTTAGGGGTCACTGGTGCATGAGCGACAGGTTTAGGTTGATAGGTTGGGCACCGACTGCCGAAAGGTGTTGGGTCACTATGGGGCTATCTTGTATGAGAAGCTTGGTTCGGTTATGGCTTGATGGGTTGGTCTGCCTAAGTTTATTGACCTGGCTAAGATAGGATTCGCCAATGGTCAGTCTGGCTCTGATACCAAGTCTGTCACGACTGGATTTTCTGGACATTGATTTCAGGAAAATGGCCGTCGTGTGCTCACCAGCCCCAGATTACTGTTAGCTGATGAGGCACCAACTTGATACAGAAATTCCAAGGAAAATACAAAATATGTAGTACAAGACCATTGTGGCCTATGAGTACGTCAAATGGTTTTAGTGGTTGATGGGAAGCGGTTTGTGAGTCATCAGTGTCTATGGGACTCCATTTCCCACAGGAACAGCTGACCAGGTTAACTCCTATCTTCGCGAGGCTGCTATCACCGTTGCTTAGGTTCCGAGGCTGTCATCGCCACGCTCCTCTCCAAGCAAGCAATCTGGCCAAGACAATAGCCAGGGACAAGCCAGTGAGTACTTTGAATGTACTCGCAAACATTAAGAACACAGGTATAATATAATTGATAATCATGCACTGAAAAAAATTCCATGATCACATCGTCAGTCATAAATAAAACATCTTTTATGCATGCAAGCAGGTTATTTTCATGCAACATGAATAAGCAGTAATAGAGTGGGAATAAAATGCCGCAGTCGGGCGTCTGAGCGACACACATAAAGGGCTTTAAAAGATATGCCACAGTCGGCGCTAAGCGACACCACATAAAGGGCTTTAAAAGAAATGCCACAGTCGGGCGTCTGAGCGACACCACATAAAGGGCTTTAAAAGAAATGCCACAGTCGGGCGTCTGAGCGACACCACATAAAGGGCTTTTAAAGAAATGCCACAGTCGGGCGTCTGCGACACCACATAAGGGCTTTAAGAGAAATGCCACAGTCGGGCGTCTCAGCGACACCACATAAAGGGCTTATAAAATAAATAATCACAATGAATATCCAGGAGGTAGAACCGTCCCAGGGATACTCGATAATACAGATAATGCAACGGGTTAGTCCATCACAAAATAATAATCATGGTCCTCACAAGTAACTAGTCGGTATCCAAGTTTGGTTTAACAATATCTCCTCCGAAGACCGACACTAAGACCAACACTTGACCCATCCCAGACTGTAATCCTTAACCATGGACACGGCTATTCGAATAGGTTTAATCTCTGCAGAGGGTGTACTCTTTACCCACGAGTAACGGATTCCTTTAGTCCATCGGGACTAATTCCGTCTACGGCCTTTTAGTTGAAAACACGCCTAACTTGCACACACCAGCTTAACTCATCGGTGTCTGGAATCACCCACGACACTTGTTAAGCAAAACTCTAAGTGGGGAGGCTACAACCTCGCGTAGCATGGGATCAAATTTATATCGCGCGCTCTAAGGGGTGGCCTCCCCTCTCGGTCCCAACCGGAAACACCCATGCCCCCGGACCAGGTGGCCTGCCTACCGGCTACAACCGGTATCTTCCACCATGGCCTCTCTGTACGGTGTGTGCTGGAAAGGGGTTGACGACTTACTGAACCGTACCCTACCTGCGGCAGGGACGAGTGGTAGTACGAGGCAAATATGGGGGTTACTGGAACAAGACTCGATCTACGGCCGACTCTGGAGGCTTATAAGTTCCCTGCATGACATGTATATCAAATATATTTCAACCGACGAAATCACCACCCATTATACCTTACTATGCCATACCGGACATAACCGTCCCGACGGGGACCGGCGACAAGCTCACTCCTACCCAAGGCAGAGGCTTTCCCGGATTCCTTTCCGGCATGCATGCAAGGCACATGAGGATGATTACCATCACAAGTATATTCATTTCCAACAGCAAGGAAATCACTAATATGCCTTCATGCAAATGATCACATCGCCACATAAAATAACGAGTTCTCCGAAATGAGATGGTGTTATAAACGAGTCAACTAACACACCAAAAATATTATGCCGGGGTTCAGAATGCTTGCCTTCATGGTGTGGAAGGGCAGGGTGCACTCCAAATCTTTTGAAAGCTTTCTTCTCTTCCAAAATCCTATTTTCAAAAATATGCAAATAACACATATTTCAAAAACAGTACAAAAAAGTTGTTTGGAAAATTTTCAAATAAATCTTAAAATAAACTAGACAGAATTTGAGAGATGTAGGAAAAAGAATCAATTCATTTGGAGTTATATTTAAAAAGTTATAGATAGTCAAAGTTTGGTCAAAATCTGTTATTTAAAATTAAAACAGAAAAAGAAAAACGTTTCGAATATACGTACACGTCGGAAAGCGTATTTTGGTTATACGCTTCCACTTACTCCAGCGTGGAAGGCGCGCGAGTCACTGACAGTGGGGCCCGCCTGCACTGGTCAGGTTTGACTGGTCTATCCCTCCCTCCTCTTCCTCTGCCCGAACGGAGGCGAGGCAACGGCGATCGTCGCTGGCGAACGACGGCTCCCCGTGGGTTCCAGAGGGTCTGGATGGATCCCGAGACCGAGGCGGTCCTTCCGGTGGTCGCTGGGTAGACGGGGGTGGAAAGAGTCGTCGGCGGTGAGCTTCGCGGCGGAGGGGGCTTCGTGAGCAGAGTGGTTTTGGGGCTACGGTGGTTCCCGATCAAAATCGAGTAGGGGGGTTGGTTCACGGGAGGAAGAGAAGGTTCCTGGTGAAGAGAATGGAGAGGGGAAGGCTCTGGTGGCGCCGGAATGGCCGGGGCAGTGGCGGCGGCTGCGGTTGCCGGAGATGGGGAAGGAGACCTCCCCGGGTCGATTGGCTGCCAATGGGGGTCCTAGGGAGATGCTTGGGACTGCCTGCGTGCGGAGACGAGCTCGGGGCTCCTTAAATAGTGATCGGGGTCGGTTCCGCGGCGGTGGATGAGGATGCCGGCGAACCGCCTCTCTGTAGCTTGCAGGGCGTCGTGGCTACGACGGGAGCTAGCCGATGAGCGAGGGGATAAGCTTGCGCTGTTCCCAGGGGCAGGTGGCGAGCCGGGTGGCTTTGGCGGCGCCGACCGTGGCAGAGGCGCGCTGGACGCCGGTGTGCCGCCAAAAGCTCTGTCGGCGCGCTGTAGGCTGCCAGGGCGGCTTGGCGCGTTGCTGTGAGGGGGGGAAGTGCCGTGGCGTGGTGCTGCAGAGCGGGCCAAAACCAGGGGGGCCAGCGTGTCGGCTCGGGCGTGGTTCGTGCAATACGCGCGCTCTGGGCGCGTCCAGTGCACGCGCGGAAGGTGTTCGATACAATGCCGTGGCATGCTACAGGTCACAGGTGAGGCTGGCACTAGCAGACCTAGGTTAGGAGTAACTGGGAGTCTAGTGGACATGTTAGTTTGATCAGAGGTGCAAGTTCACAGTGCAAATGACAAATTCATGTCAAAATGTTCATGCACCCAAGGTGTTTGACAAAATGCCACAGGCACCTAGGCATTTCTTGGAGTGGCCAAATCTTCCAGATCAGTGTCTCTTTGGATGCACAAGAGGGTGGTGAGGTTAGTTGGTGGAAAGCACAAACTTGCTAGTGCAAGTTTTGCAGAACTTCAAATCCGGACAGGATGTGAATGGCATTATTTCATGAACCAAAAATATGCCAATGGTTGCATGCTCCTGGACTTAGGAGTTTAACATGGAGGACTACAAGTAGGAAAAAGAATCAAGGGCTAAAGAGTAAGCAAGAATATGGTTGCTGTACAAACCATCATGTTGGACCAGAATGGAGATGAGGTTGTTTCACTCAAAATTTTCAAATAACATCACTGGGTTTTTGCATAAAGTTGAATAATATGCTACTACCAACATCCCATAATTTTGGTGGAGGCTAGAAAGAGATATTTTAATGGGTTGTAGTGCAAATTTGCACTATGGACCAGAGAAGAAAAATTGATGCAGAGCTCAAAATATTACATGAATAAAAGATATTTTTGTATAGAAGTGATTTATAAACATCACATGACAACTCCAAATTTTGGTTGGAATTTTAAGTGAATTTATCAAATGGTTGTAGTTCAATTATGGCCATATAACCTTGGAAAACCATTTTTCAAGAAAATAAAGATTAAGCAAATTAATTATGTAATTAGTTATACTGATAAAAGAAAAGTTTTTCTTGAGAGGTTAAACAAGTCCAATAACATATTTGAAAGGTTTTCATTTTGGGGAAAAACTCCATAATAACAAGGGAGATAATGGTTCAAAGATAAAAAGGGAGCCCAGAAAATAAAAGTTTTAATTCCTAGCAAAATCTTAATTAATAAAACAAAGCCAAAAATTTTGGGTGTCACAACACTACCCCCCTTAAGAAAAATCTCGTCCCCGAGATTTGCTAAGAGCTGTTTTAAGAAAAACTATACGCAATAAAAATGTGGCTACAGTGAGAGGGCAATAAGTGGTGAAAAACCACAGTGTGAATACTGGTGCTGCGTGGAAAAATCTACGGTTCGGGACAAAACGTGAGATTTCTACGCTGGATATAAATTTAGAATAACTTCTAAATTTAAATATACGCTGGTCGTACCCGAGAGCACAGTGCTCTCTCTGGCCGACAGGTGGACCCGGGGCCCACTGTCAGCCTCTTCTCCCTCTGGTTCTTCCTTCTTCCTCTCTCCCGCGCGCTTTCCCGCGCTTTCTCCACCGGCGACGCCTAGCGCGTAGGGCATCTAGGCCGTACCGCGGTAGTGCGTGGCGTGCTAGCTGCGGTACCGCGGTAGTGCGTGTCACTTGCCTCACTAGCGGTAGATCTTCATGAAGTAGGCGATCTCCTTGCCCTTACAAACTCCTTGGTTCAACTCCACAATCTTGTTGGAGGCTCCCAAGTGACACCTAGCCAATCTAGGAGACACCACTCTCCAAGAAGTAACAAATGGTGTGTTGATGATGAACTCCTTGCTCTTGTGCTTCAAATGATAGTCTCCCCAACACTCAACTCTCTCTCATAGGATTTGGATTTTGTTGAAAGAAGATTTCTGTGGAAAGCAACTTGGGGAAGGCTAGAGATCAAGATTCATATGGTAGGAATGGAATATCTTGGTCTCAACACATGAGTAGGTGGTTCTCTCTCAGAACATATGAGTTGGAATTGTGTATGTGTTCTGATGGCTCTCTCCACGAATGAAGAGGAGGTGGAGGGGTATATATAGCCTCCACACAAAATCCAACCGTTACACACAGTTTTCCAATCTCAGTGGGACCGGATCAACAAACTCGGTCGGACCGAAAAGGTTAACCTAGTGACCGTTAGAGATTTTCGGTGGGACTGACATGCAACTCGGTAGGACCGATATGGTTAGGGTTTGGGCATAACGTAATCTCGGTGAGACCGATTACACAAACTCGGTGAGACCGATTTTGGTAATTAGCTAACCAGAGAGTTGGTCAGGCAAACTCGGTGGGACCGATTTGCTCTTTCGGTGAGACCGAAAAGTTACAAAAAGGAAACACTGAATTTACATTGCAATCTCGGTGGGACCGATCCGCTCTTTCGGTGAGACCAAAAAGTTACGAAAGGGAAACAGAGAGTTTGCAATCCCATCTCGTTGAGACCGAGATCCCTATCGGTAGAACCGAATTGCTAGGGTTTGGCAGTGGCTTATGACAAGTGAAACTCGGTGGCGCCGGATAGAAAGAATCGATAGGACCGAGTTTGGCTTAGGGTTTAGGTCATATGTGGATATGTGAAAGTAGTTGAGGGTTTTGGAGCATATCACTAAGCACATGAAGCAAGAGGCTCATTAAGCAACACCTCATCCCTCCTTGATAGTATTGGCTTTTCCTAAAGACTCAATGTGATCTTGGATCACTAAAATATAAAATGAAGAGTCTTGAGCTTTTGAGCTTGAGCCAATTCTTTGTCCTTAGCATTTTGAGGGTTCCACTTTCACATCCATGCCATGCCAATCATTGAGCTTTCCTGAAATAGTCATCTTGGAATAGCATTAGCTTAATGAGCTATATGTTGTTATGAATTACCAAAACCACCTTGGGATAGTTGCACTTTCACATGGGCCCGGCTAGAGGGGGTGGTCCGGCAGGCTGTTAGGAGTTGTTTCCGGCAGGGGCTCTGCCGGGAGCGGACGACTCAACCGGGAGAGGCTTACCGTAGTCCTACTTTCTCCTTTTCCGGGCCATTGTTGCTGGTGATATGAAGGGCTAAGAGAGACGAAGAACAAAAGTTCCTGGTTCCACGGGAAGCTTCTGCGCAGCACACTTTGATAGGTAATCAGCCATGTTATTTTTCGCATGGGGTACATGCTCTGTTTGCAACCCATCAAAGTGCTCCTCCAATCCCCTCACTTCCTCGATGTATGTCTCCATCAATGGACTTTGATAATCCTTGTTGACTTGTCTCACCACAAGCTGGGAATCTCCTCGAATGATCAGCTTCTTAATTCCCAATTCTGCTGCAATCTTGAGCCCGACAAGGAGCCCTTCATACTCGGCTGTATTGTTGGTGGCTTCTTCCTGGGCAAAATGCATTTGGACGACGTACTTCAAGTGCTCCCCGGAGGGGGCAACAAGAAGCACGCCAGCCCCTGCACCTTGTAGGAAAAAACACACCATCAAAATACATAATCCATTCTTGGGGTGATTCTTTGCCGATGAGAGTTGTCTCTGTTATTTCCTCATCAGGGGTTAGCGTCCATTCTGCAATAAACTCTGCCAGTGCCCTGCTCTGGATAGTTGATGTTCTCTCGAACTTTAATCCAAAGCTGGATAACTCCAAAGCCCACTCCACTATTCTGCTAGTAGCCTCAGGGTTTCTGAGTATCCTTTGCAGCAGAAAACGAGTGACAACCATGATCTCGTGGGCTTAGAAGTAGTGGGGCAGTTTCCTTGAGGCCGTAATGAGACCAAAGATTAACTTTGTGCACACAAGAGTACCTCGATCTAGCCCCCTGTAACAAGGAGCCGATGAAGTACACTTGGCGCTGCACCACTTTCTTCCTTGCCGCGTCCTTGGGGTTGTTCTCGTTTTCGTGCTCGTTGCTATCCTGATCCTTCTCTGGATCTGCTGTTTTCTGCTCACTTTCTGCCTCATGCACTTCTCGCTGCGCTACCAAGGCTCCACTGACCACTTGGTTGGTTGCTGCCAAGTATAGCAACAACGGTTCTTGGGGTCTGGGTGCAACCAAAGTAGGCACAAACAATAGGTAGGCCTTCCACTCTTGCAGAGCTGCATCTGCTTCCGGGGTCCACTTCATAGGCCCTGCCTTCTTCAAAATTTTAAAGAACGGCAGGGCACGCTCGGCAGACTTGGAGATGAATCTGCCTAGCGCGGCAACACATCCTGTTAAGCGCCTTATATCCTTAACTGCCCTTGGTGCTTGGATCTGCTCAATGGCTTTGATCTTGTCAGGGTTAGCTTCGATCCCCGATGGGACACGAGGAAACCAAGTAGCTTGCCGGAGGGAACACCAAACACACACTTCTCCGGATTAAGCTTCAAATTGATCTCGCGTAGATTAGCAAGCGTCTCCTCCAAATCCTAGATAAGGGTGGCCTTATCCTTGGTTTTGACCACGATATCATCCATATAGGCTTCTATATTTCTACGCAACTGTGGCTCAAATCCAATCTGGACTGCCCTTGCAAAAGTGGACCCAACACTCTTTAATCTGAATGGCATGCGGACAAAGAAGTACATACCACATGGAGTGATGAATGACATCTTCTCTTCATCTTCCTTGGACATGAAGATCTGATGATATCCGGAGTATGCGTCCAGAAAGGAGAGCAAATCACAACCTAAAGTGGAACCCACAATCTGGTCGATGCGCAGCAAGGGAAATGGGTCCTTCGGGCCAGCCATGTTGAGATCCGTGAAATCAATGCAAAGCCTCCACTTCCATTAGCCTTCCGGACTACCACTGGATTTGCTAACCATGTAGGATGTAGTACTCCTCTAACCAAACCAGCTGCCTCCAGTTTATTGATCTCTTCGGCAATGAACAGCTGCCTCTCCAAGGCCTGCTTCTGGACTTTCCACTTGATAGGTCGGGCATGTGGGCAGACATCAAGGTGTTTCTCGATTACCTCCCTGAGAACACCGGGGATATCAGATGGTTTCCAGGCAAACACATCGATATTTGTTGGTGTTCTGGGAACGGGGGTCCCCAGACTTGCCTGCCTACGGCCCGCAGCGTGGCTCCACCAGCAGCCCTGTACGGCCCATCTTCACTAGCAAATATTCAAGACCCTCGCGAAGGGCCAAGCCTCACGAGGCGGACGATGCAAGACCTCCTTAGGGGCAGCCTCACCAGGCTGGCTCATGAGGGGCGGAGATATCAAGGCAAGGGGCACCTCATGAGGTTGCTTTGATGCAAGCCATGACGACTGGATCCAGGCGGGCGCTACCGCGCAGTGTCCTCATTTCCTCTTTGGTGCTAAAGGGGAAAGTGCAGACGAGGAGTCCCGAGGCATCAGGCAAAGGTTTCCATATCAGTGCAACAAGACCAAGACCAGCAGGATGGCATGATGGAGGTCACCGTGGAGCCCAAGACAGCGTCACCACCAGAGCCTTTGGCAGACGAGGACAACTTTTGTCAGGATAGCTTGTACTAGTTGTCTCCCTTTGAATTTGGCCGTTGTGGGATCCCTTCCCGCTCAATATTTGGGAAGAGGACCAGGGCCTCTATAAATAGGACTAGCCACCACCATAGGGAAAAAGAAGGTTCAGACCTAGATAGAATCCATACCACCCCAACCACTCAACTTCACCAAGCACAAGAACACCTCACCTCACGAGGCTGTTCTTCCTCTGTAACTGTTCGTCCTCAACCTAACAGACAATCCACCACACCACACTGGAGTAGGGTATTACACCACAATGGTGGCCTGAACCAGTATAAATCTTGTGTCTTGTGTTCTTTGGGTTCGTCGAGCTAGGTGATACATCTCCAACGTATCTATAATTTTTTATTTTTCCATGCTGTATTATATTCTGTTTTGGACATTATTGGGCTTTATTATACACTTTTATATTATTTTCGGGACTAACCTATTAACCGGAGGCCCAGCCTAGAATTGTTGTTTTTGCCTATTTCAGAGTTTCGCAGAAAAAGAATATCAAACGGATTCCAAATGGAATGAAACCTTCGGGAACGTGATTTTTGGAATGAACATGATCCAGAGGACTTGGACCCTACGTCAAGAAAGCAACCAGGAAGGCACGAGGTAGGGGGGGACGCCTACCCCCCCCCAGGCGCGCCCTCCACCCTCGTGGGGCCCATGTTGCTCCACCGACGTACTTCTTCCTCCTATATATACATACGTACCCCAAACTACCAGATATGGAGCCAAAACCCAAATTCCACTGCCGCAACCTTCTGTACCTGTGAGATCCCATCTTGGGCCTTTTCCGGAGCTCCGCCGGAGGGGCCATCGATCACGGAGGGCTTCTACATCAACACCATAGCCTCTCCGATGACGTGTGAGTAGTTTACCTTAGACCTTCGGGTCCATAGTTATTAGCTAGATGGCTTCTTCTCTCTTTTTGGATCTCAACACAATGTTCTCCCCCTCTCTTATGGAGATCTATTCGATGTAATCTTCTTTTGCGGTGTGTTTGTTGAGACCGATGAATTGTGGGTTTATGATCAAGTTTATCTATGAACAATATTTGAATATTCTCTGGATTCTTTTATGTATGATTGGTTATCTTTGCAAGTCTCTTCAAACTATCAGTTTGGTTTGGCCTACTAGATCGATCTTTCTTGCAATGGAAGAAGTGCTTAGCTTTGGGTTCAATCTTGCGGTGTCCTTTCCCAGTAACAGTAGGGGCAGCAATGCACGTATTGTATTGTTGCCATCGAGGATAACAAGATGGGGTTTATATCATATTGCATGAGTTTATCCCTCTACATCATGTCATCTTGCTTAAAACGTTACTCTGTTCTTTTGAACTTAATACTCTAGATGCATGCTGGATAGCGGTCGATGTGTGGAGTAATAGTAGTAGATGCAGGCAGGAGTCGGTATACTTGTCTCAGACGTGATGCCTATATACATGATCATACCTAGATATTCTCATAACTATGCTCAATTCTGTCAATTGCTCAACAGGAATTTGTTTACCCACCATAATAGTTACGCTCTCGAGAGAAGCCACTAGTGAAACCTATGGGCCCCGAGTCTATTTTCTATCATATTAATCTTCCATCAACAAGCTATTTCTTGCACCATTTTTATTTTTCTTTATTTACTTTGCATCTTTATCATAAAAATACCAAAAATATTATCTTATCATATCTATCAGATCTCACTTTCGTAAGTGAC